>NW_023396615.1:96218-304130 GCF_011125445.2 Fundulus heteroclitus
TTTTCACTTTGATTCCCTCTTTCTTAGTTCATTTCGGTTTTTTAACCTATCAAAAGCAAAACTTGGTATCATAAAAGAGCCAAGATGGGGTCAATCCTCTCGATTCTAGTTGCCCACAAGGCTTAACATGTCTGTCAGAGCCTGCCAAAGAAAGCTGAAATAAAGCGGTGTTGCCATGACAACAGCTCTGCCACTTTGCAACGTGCATATGTCCTGTGGGGGAGGACGAGGCAACACCTTGCTTGCTGCCATCAGTGACTTTTCTCACCTTGCTATTGTGGAGAAATTCTTCCTCTTGAAAATTTTAATGGATTGATGGTGGTCTTTTCATTAAATTTGCCCTGATGCTTGCAGAAAATATACACTGTTAAACCTTATAGAGTTATACCTTGCTTTTTAAAGTTTTATCAGATTTATCATACAGTTTATTGTCCTTCTTTGGACAGTTGTCAATTTTGCCCATTTGTTTGCTGCTTCAAATGAGGGTGAATAACAATAAAAAAACAAGCCTGTGTCATCATGGCTCCTTGTTATCCTGGTTCGATAGAACAAGAAACAACTGTCTCAACAAGCTTAAAGCACACTCTGGGCTTTTCTCTTCAAGCTAACACACCAATAAGTTTCCAGAAGAAAGAGCTGGGGAAAAAAACACCTGCCACCTATGTGCTTGGCTGATCTAAGGCTAAGGGTATAGCGTATTTTTTCCTCTAATTGGTCCAACTCCATGCTCAGAGTTTCAGTGGCTTCACTTCTCTTATCAAGGGCAACACAGAAGCTATCCAGTAGATTTCTGACTGGGGGAGCTGGATCATTGAGAAATATCAAGGGGCACAGTTGCATTAAATTCTCTTTTATACCGTCTATTGTTTTATTGACATATTAGATAAAATGTTAGTTGATACAGAGTAGCAAGCACTAGAGCACTACTTTAAACACTTAATATGTATGTAAATATCTGGTGGAATGAAACCACAAATACGTGGTAGAAAACTCCAATCCAGTTTTATCTATAAAGCACTTAAAACACGCACCAAAGTGCTGTACAATATATATATATATATATATATATATATATATATATATATATTACAGCAGCATTTTGTACCATCTGCAGACGTACAATTAAAGATCCACTGACACCAAAGTAAGGTGCTTTACAGTAATCCAGCCGAGTGGTCACAAAGGTGTGGATTACTGTCTCAAAATGTGCTTTGCTCAGCATGGACTTTATTTTTGCCAACTGCAGAAGCTGAAAAAAGCTGGATTTGACACCAGCTTGGATCTGGCCGTCGAACGTAATGCAATCATCCCGTCTGATGTGACAATAGGTTTGGTGTCCAGGAATCTCCACAGCAGTCCTCGCAGGAGCTCTGGCAACAGGAACCCACACAGTAACTCAGGAGATATCCTCCCAAGCAGCAGCGGTGGGCCTTTGTGGAAACCAAGGGCCCTATGCTCGGCTTCTCAATGAAGCCCAGGATGCTCAGGTTGTTGGGTTGACGAACTTCAGCGCTTGCTGGCAGGCCAACCTGAGTATCCTCTTCGACCATCTCAGGGACGAAAATTGGAGTCCGATCCACTTGGACCCCCTTCTCGATGCAAAAAACAGGTACGTGGGCTGGAGGTGGATCCACCTGGATCCCCTCTTCAATGAGATCAGGCACACACACTGAAGGGCGATCCACCTGGATCTTCTCCTTGACGACCTCAGGTACTTGAGCTAAAGATGGGTCCACCTTGACCCCCCACCTTCAACAAGCTCAGGTGCAGGACATGAACAAGCTCTGAAACATCCTCTCTGTCATGAACAGGCTTTGCTAAGTCCTCTTTGATGTGAAAAGGCTCTGCAACGTCCTCTTTGCTGTAGACAGGATCTGTGACACCCTCTCTGACGTTAACAGGCTCTGCAATGTCCTCTCTGACTTGAACGGGCTTTGCAATGTCCTTTCACAAGCATCCTCACTGATGTGGACAGGCTCAGAAACATCCTCACTAATGTGGACGGGCTCAAAAGCGTACTCACTGACGTGGACGGGCTCAAATGCGTCGTCAATAACTTGGGCTGGTTCTATAGCTCGTTCTATAGCTGGTTCTATGGTATCGGATCGGAATGGTCTACCATCATTGTCTACCTGGTGGTAGACTTAAGAATGGCAGGAGATGCTGGGTGAAGGTAAAAAGCCCTTAATGCAGTGTTATAGTCCTCCTCCAGCTTTTTTAACTCGTCGTCTAATACAAGAAAATAATGACAAATCAAGGTCGCTCTAAGCCTCTTGAACATAGGCACAAAATATCTAAATCTCTCCTGCACTTTCTCATAAGTGATGTCAGAGGAATCAGTGCTGAATGGCTCCTCAGTGACAGACGAAGGAGCAGACAGCAATCAAAGGTATGTCAACAATCTTCGCTCTAAGCTACCAGAGAAAAAACAATCCACAGGGCCAAGAACACAAATATTGTGCAACGGATCTTTAAGTAGGATTAAACACTTCTATAACATGAAGAGCACAGAGGTGTTGATCTATAACTCTTTGAACTATGACCTGGTGACTAATGTCACAGAGATCCTCGCTTTAGGTGTCGACGTTTTCAGAAAGAACTGAATGAAAGTCTGGTTGCCTCTGATTTAAGCCTCTTTGCGGTTACAATGACCCGGATAACAGAATTTTCACAGGCAACCCTCCAGATCTTCTGACTCCAGCCTAATCCGCATACCCAGAACCAGAACCAAACATGGAGAAGCAACATTTAGTTCCTATGCTCCACTTATCTAGAACAAATGTGCTGAAAACATGAGTTCTTTTAAATCAAGATTAAAAATACATTTGTTTAGGATTGCCTTTGACTGTTCTAGTTAAACTATTAACTGAAACGTCATTCATTTAAGTTTGTAGTCCAACTGTTGTTAATATTTTCTTTTAGTTTGTATTTTCCTATGTTTTAATCATGTAAAGCATTTTGTGTTGTCCTTGTACTGAAATGTGCTATACAAATAAATTGTCATTGCCTTGGCAGAGCACATGAGAAGAGATTGATCTGGCAGTGAGTGGGTGAGTAAGGCAGGTATATGAAGGCTAGCGAATAGGTGAGCATAGTTGAGACTGATTAATAGCAGCAGATGGAACTGGTATGGGCTGAGGACTGGTGGCTGGTAACTGAGAAATGGACTGGGCTGATAGGATTGTGACTGATGGCCGAAGGATGAGGGGAGTGGAACTAATTAGGTGACTGGAGTGGAGCATGTAGAAGTGGAGTAATAGTCCAAATGTCCAAAACGCATGATACATATTTACATTTCTCCACATAGCTGCAGCCCACCGCCAACTTTGAACCAGATGAGTTTTATTTTTTCACAGATCTGTCTCATATTTTACTATATTTACTGTCAGGCGATGCAAGTCTTAAATATGTAAAAAATACATTTATTCAAAAGTTACCTACTGAAGCTTTAACTTCTTAAGACCTGAGAACTTAAGTCCAAACATAAGTTTTTAGACACTTGAAAAAAGGCTGAAAAAGATCAGTTTCCCTTTAAGCATACATGTTTGATCAGTGCTCAACTTCATTTATTCAGCTGACAGGGAAAAAAACAGTTTGAAGAGGAATTGATTATTTTCAGACATCAAAAAGCCTGTGTTTAAACTAAAAATATTGAGTCTTAGGAGGATGTAAGTGAACAAATGATCCAAACAATTATATTTGTTTTTTAGTTAATTTGTACAGAATCAATAGTTGGGAAATTATGGTCTGAATTATTTTGGTTACACATGGTGTGTATACTTTTGAGAGCCTCTATGTTGCTGAAAAGTAAAAAAATTATTATATTAATTATAATTTATAACTTTTCTTGTGAGCAATATAATTAGTTTGATATACTGTATTGAAGATCAAGTTTAACATCGGAAGTGTCCTGTCTGGCAATGTGGCAATAGTGCTCTGCTTGATTTATATATGTAAATAGTTTTATTATGATTTATGTAAGGAATAATTCATGTTATGTGGACACTACATTGAAAAAGTCTTTTCAACGAGATCTTAGGGAGTTGTGATGACCCTTCAGTCCACTAGGTGTCTCTGCCCTTTTCTTTCTTTCTTTTTCTTTCAGGTAGTAGTTGGACGGCTGGGCTGCCTAATTGAACACAGCAGGCTGCCGTTAAAAGGCTGGTTTTCAGCTAGTTACTCCCTGCTTTTTTGCAGTGGGGCAGTCACAACCCCCAAGCAATTTACTTGACTTTGTCAATGGCTTTTGGCATCGGTTGTCTGTGGGGGGAAGAGATGGCTAGGGAGAAGCTAACCTCTTCCCAGGAAAAGATGAAGCGTCTTTAAGACTATAAGGTAAAGCAATGGTGTTTTAGTTCTTTTGATCAGGTACTTGCCTTATTACCAACTGTTAGTTCTCCCTTTCAAGCTAAATTTACAGGCCCATTTACAATCCTAAATCAGTTGTCAGACCAAAATTATCTGCTGTCAACCCTCGGGCGTAGGACATCAATACAGCTTTGCCATGTACATTTATTAAAACCTTATACTTGGGAGTTGCAGAATTTTAACCCACTAGGTGAGGAAAGACAGACTGAAAAAGCTGTTTCGGCAGCTACTGCGGTGGGTGGTTTGGGCTTTTTGTCTGTGCTGGAAAATGATGGAGTAGTTCCATTTAATGAGGGTTTATTGACTGGTAGGCTGAACGATTCTGATACTCTGAGGAATCTGGACTCTGTGTTTGGACATTTGTCCCAGGAGGAAGGCGCAGAGTTGACTACTCTGATTAATAAGTATCCCTGTTTGTTTGGTGATGTGCCAAGCCAAACACGCCTGATCGAACATGATATTGATGTAGGTGAGGCACAGTCAGTCCGGCAGCGTTTTTATCGGATACCTGAAGAAAAGCGGAAAGTGATGGATGGGGAGATTCAGTACATGTTGGACAATGGTGTTGCCAAACCCTATGCATCTAGTTGGGCATTGCCTTGTTAGTTGGTGGAGAAGTCTGACAACAGTTTTAGGTTTTGTATGGACTATCGTAAAGTAAACATGGTTACAAAAACAGATGCTTACCCTTTGCCACAAATGGAAGATTGTGTTGATCAGGTTGGGTCAGCTCGGTTTGTGAGCAAATTTGATCTATTGAAGGGTTATTGGAAAGTTCCACCGTCTGCGAGGGCTAGGGAGATTTCTGCCTTCATAACTCCCTCTTGTTTGTTCTCCTATTCTGTTATGAGTTTTGGACTGCGAAAAGCACCGGCTGTCAGGGTGCAGTTTTCCTGCTGCACCCTTGACATTTATTGCCACCTTCTGTCTCCCATACATCCTGGTTACACTCACCTCAATCAGTTCCACCTGCAGCAGTTATCAAGCTGGACTCATTCCACCTACATAAGGACTCCTCAGACATGCTGGACTTTTGAGTCAAGACACAGCTCTACAGGTTGCCCTATCTCACTGTTAGTTTCCAGCCCAAACCAGCATAAAACCCGCCCAACCTAAAAGAAAAAAGCAATCTCAAACTCTCATATTAAAAGCACAGAACTATTAAACACATGAGAACATGCCATTAGCGCTCAACTGTGCTAAAGCAAAAAAAAAAAACGCTGTGCATACGGGCTACGGATGTATTGTGTCCTTCACATTTGTAAATTAAATTTTTTGTTTGTTTTTAAAGAGTATTATTACGTTTGGCTACGCACAAAATGTACAATCAGACAACAAAATAACACACAAGATCACTTTAACAATCATGATATATTACCGGAAAAAACCTTTTATCAATAACTTCCCAACATGAGTTGTAAATCTATGTTAATATAAACTTAATTTCTCTTACAGAGCTCAATCAAACATTTTTCTTTCACAGCCATGAAATCTTTCTAAGTTGATCAGTAGAACTCAACCCTTCTTGGGCGTTTACATTGACCAATACAATTTCATAGTGACACTTGATTAACCATTATTCTTTTATTGTTTTATTATAACTATTATTATTATTATTATTATATTATTATTATTATTATTATTGATTATAAATATTTTTTATTGATGATGTCAGATTTGACAGATTCGACTCATTTCAAAAATAAATTGACCAGTAAAATTAGTTCAAGGAGATAGCATTTTATTAAAATGGTTTTAATTTTCTGCTAGATATTGACAACTATTTTGATATATTTTGCTGGTAATTCTTTCTAAAAGCACAACAAATGTTGTGAAAACCTTCTCAATTTTTTACAACAAGTTATTTTTGTTCTAGTTCAATGTGTTCAAAAGAAGCCTAATTGGATGAAAACCTGCCTAATTTGACAACACTGACTACATTATTGCTTTTTGTTTGTTCGTATTTATAGATTTTGAGAATTTCTTTCTCATCACTGTAGGAATAGTCACATAGCTGCAGCATATAAAAAGTTTTTTAAAAAAGTGTGCCCCTCTGAAAAATGGAATGCCCCCCCTGTAATTTGTTTCTGCAGCTGGGTCTGCCCTTGACCCCTCTACTTCCACCCCCACCACTTTGCCCCAACCTGGAGACACAGTTCTAGTTTTCTATTAATAACACTATTTATTCATTTTATTAATCTTAGAATATACTAAAAGTATGGAGAGGCACATTCCTGGATTTTACACTTGATTTTTGTTGTTTAAATATTAATAAATATGTAAAAATAAATGAAACCATTACAGTCCCCGTTTCCTGATTTCATCTTGATGAGATGTATTGATTTTTATCCACGAGCTAGAAATGTCCCCAGATTTGATTTTAGAAATCTGGTCACCTTAGCACTGGATGACTTTATAGGTGGAACAAATTTGTGCTACTGCTACCTTTTGTGGCAATGGTGTTATGGCATGTTTTGCAAATCACCGCATTTTGTTCGACATCCTTCTTGTGAAATCCAAACCACTGCCTGGCTGAAACGCCCGCTGTCGCCATAGTTCTCGCTTTCTCGTCAACGTAAGTAATCGCACGGGTACGTTGTTGTGTGTGCGTGTTTGCGCCAGAACGCTTTCTGGCTTGGAGGCGGAACGAATGATGTGTTCACAGAATGTGGGAGAAACTAAACTCACAGTGAATTAAATTCAACGGCTCAATCTTGCCGTGAAAATTTGCATGCAATGGTGGTCGCGATAAAGCCATTTTCAATATCGCGCCGAGGAAAACTCGAGATACATCGAGTATATTTGATATATCGCCCACCCTTAATGTGCATTTATGAGCAGGATCCAAGTGGAGCAATGATGTTACACGGAATACAGATAAAGTAGATGGAGGATTTTAAGTACTTAAGTCAACAGTCCAGAGCAATGGTGTGCGTGGAAAAGAGGTGAATAAACATATCCAAGTACTTTGGAATGGATAGACAAAAATATATGTCGTGTTCTGTGATAAAACATTATCAATGAGAATGAAAGTAAAAAATATACAAAATAGTGGTGAGACCAGTGATGTTGTATGGTTTAGAGATAGTAGTACTGCGGAAGAGACAGGAGGCAGAGCCAGAGGTAGCAGAGATAAAGATGTTCAGGTTCTCTTTGGGAGCGACATTGATATATAGAATTAAGAATAAGCATAAAGCCAGAAACCTGAGGTGGTTTGAGCATGTACAGTGGAGAGATGGACAGTACATTGGTAGAAGAATGCTGAAGCTAGAACTTCCAGGTAGGTGTTCTATAGGAAATTTAAAGAGGAGATCTATGTATGGAGTGAAAGAGGACATAAAGGTGGTTAGTGTGAAAGAAGAAGATACTTGCTGATTACTTGCTGTGGCCACCCATGAAAGGGAAAAGCTAAACGAAGAAAACTAAGCTTTTTGATGGCTAGTTTAACATGAAATTGTATTTTCCCACTCAAATGCAGTTATATATATTTTAGATCAGAATGTTTCCTGACAAAAATCTAATATGCAGAAACATTTTATGAAAACAAACAAAAAAGTAGCAATCCATTAAGCATATTTTAGACACAACAATGATGTATACTAAGAGGCAGCCAAATATGACAGTAGCTAGTCAGTGTGCATACTGAGCAGCTCTCTAATGAAATGTTCATCTGCAAGTTTTATTATGGAGCTATTTGACTGATACAAATGGCAGCATGTGGACATCCACTGACCTGAACTGATTCTATCTCCCTGTTATCAGTCTCATTGGTGTATTCCTGGGTGAAGGACACGGTAAAAGACTGCAGACAGTCATTGATCTGATGCCTTTGACTTGAAAATGCAATTAGGGCTTGGCCAAGACTTCATTGGTGGTTATCTCTCGGCACGTTTAGATGTCTAAATCTGGATACACAAAGTAATGATTATTTCCTAATTACTCAGGCTTGATTCCTTGGACTTCATGGCTGTACAACTGCAATATATTATGGATTTTCTTGTATAAACAATTCAATATTTATCATTATTTTTATTTCTCAAGTCACATATTTTTCTCAATTTAACTAGAATGAGAACTCCCTTATGGTTAAACTGGGAATGCCTGCTTCACATTGAAGAACAAACAAATAGTATGATAAATCAGTAATACTCCTTTCCAAAACATCACACTCTTTATAATGCACCCTTTCTGTTTCAAACTTATTTGTGAAGAAGAAACACATTTTGAAATGTTAAACTATTAACTTTCATATTATCAATGCAAGCAATTATTCTGAGTCTTCTGTCTGTAGAACTGTACTATGATATTCAAACTGATGTTAGGTAATAGAGAGGCTCTAATATGCCTTGTGGCAAAGATTTTTCCTCTGAAAAATTCATGCTGAAATATGTAAATGTGTAACTTTACATCTTGAGATGTAAGAACAATATTATATAAATAGTATATATTATATATTGTTTATTTATTTGGATTGTGTATTTATTTAGATACCCATTAGCTGTCAGTAATTTGACAGCTACTCTTCCAGGGGTATATCAAAGAACTAATTTAAAAATGTATTTGAAAATATCGTTTGACTCATCAAAATTGGAGGGAAAATGTAAAGGTGAATGTTTGAAACAAAAATGTCTGGATCTTAATGCAGTTTTTAGTTTTCACACTATTTACAAAATCATTGTAAGCCATTTTTTCCCCCAATTTAGTTTAGAGAAACAAATCTAAAAAACACACCTGACCTCTATTTACTGAGAACAGGGCAATGATAAAGTATAAAGCACAAGTGCACATAAAACTAAAAAATAAGACTTGAAAAAAGTACAAGTAAGGTGCTTGGATTCAGGTACTTACAGTTTCACTTCTATACAGAAAACCCTGATTATTATCTTCAGTTGTTACTTTGTTAGTTATTAACTAATACTGTACATTCTCCAGTGATAGTATCAAGGCATTGGTTGTTTGTACATTTAATACTTTATCAGTTGGTTTTGCTGTTCTTTTTATATCTCTCTTTGCAGGTGAAGAAGCACTCAGAAGATGTTGTATTGCGCTCTCTCCCTTTTCTCTCCTCTTTCTTTTTCACCTTTTCACTGTTGTGGAATTTTGTCTAATCTGTTTCCTTCCGTTATTTCCTCTTCTATCTTCTTGTTTCAGTGTCCATTTAACATGAAATAGTCCCAGCAAAAATTCTAATAAAGGGTTGCATATATAAATCAAGCGGAGCACTATGGCGAAAGCAGTAAGGCTCCACTTGTGAAAGTAAAATCTGTTGGGGTCTTATTGCCATTAAGACAACAATTCTTATTTCCACATTGCCAGACAGGACACACAAAAAGTACAAGGAATAAATATATTCTTACACCATAAATGCACGTCCCAAGAGCCAGCTTCTGGCTCTTGGGCCCGGATAAGCGGAAGAAGATGGACGGACGGACGGACCATAAATGCATTCATCCACTAAATGTTTTCTTCTTTTCTTTTCAATCTTATGACTGTATGTTAACCCGTATCACATATTTTATTTCTTCGTTGCCATAATAATATTTTAATCCATCCACCCATCCATCCATCCATCGTCTTCCGCTCATCCGGGGTCGGGTCGTGGGGGTAGCAGCTTCAGTAGGGAGGCCCAGACGTCCCTCTCCCCAGCCACTTGGACCAGCTCCTCCGGGGGAATCCCAAGGCGCTCCCAGGCCAGCCGAGAGACATAGTCCCTCCAGCGTGTCCTGGGTCTCCCTCTGGGTCTCCTCCTGGTGGGACGTGCCCAGAACACCTCATTAGGGAGGCGTCCAGGAGGCATCCTAACCAGATGCCCAAGCCACCTCAACTGGCTCCTCTCGACGTGGAGGAGCAGCGGCTCTACTCTGAGTCCTCCCCAGATGACTGAGCTCCTCATCCTATCTCTAAGGGAGAGCCCAGACATACTACGGAGAAAACTCATTTCGGCCGCTTGTATCCGGGATCTTGTTCTTTCGGTCACGACCCAAAGCTCATGACCATAGATGAGGGTAAGAACGTAGATTGACCGGTAAATCGAGAGCTTCACCTTTTGGTTCAGCTCTCTCTTCACCACAAAGGATCGGTACAGCGCCTGCTTCACAGCATTCACAGCAGACGCCGCACCAATCCGCCTGTTGATCTCACGTTCCATCATCCCCTCATTCGTGAACAAGATTCCAAGATACTTGAACTCCTCCACCAGGGGTAGCACATCCTCCTCTACCCGGAGAAGGCACTCTACCCTTTTCCGGCTCAAGACCATGGTCTCGGATTTGGAGGCACTGATCCTCAACCTGGCCGCTTCACACTCGGCTGCAAACCACTCTAGTGAGAGCTGTAGATCACACCCTGATGAAGCCAATAGGACCACGTCATCCGCGAATAGCAGAGATGCAATCCTAAGGCCACCAAAACGGATCCCCTCAACACCTTGGCTGCGCCTAGAAATTCTGTCCATAAAACTTATAAACATAATCGGTGGCAAAGGGCAACCTTGGCGGAGTCCAACTCTCACCGAAAACGAGTCCGACTTACTGCCGGCAATGCGGACCAGACTCTGACACCGGCCATACAGAGACCTGACAGCCCTTATTAGAGGGCCCGGTACTCCATACTCCTGGAGTACCCCCCACAGGATCCCTCGAAGGACACGGTCTAATGCCTTCTTCAGATCCACAAAGCACACGTAGACTGGTTGGGCAAACTCCCATGCCCCCTCGAGAATAATATAGTATTTAAAAGGTGGCAATAATTATATGACTAATATTTAATCTCAAAATTATGTCAGCAGATTCATGGTGCTTCATCCTCAATGTTAAATTCATAAAAAACTAAAATGAATACTGCAATGGACAAAATTGTTGGAACCTTTCAGGTATGCGGTTTGTGCAGTATAGGAGTAGTGTTGTTCCTACCTTTCTCAAGCAGGGTGCAACCGATGGAAAACACCTGTGGCTGGCATTCATCTACACCCAATCGGGAGCAGCACTTAAGGTGACTGGAGACGGATGGAAGGCATCAGCTTATTAGCTCAAATGAGCAGTACCTGACCAAATCCCTTCTCTTAGTTTGTTCCATGGTTCAAAGTTTCCTTTGACTAATTCCTCTGTTCCGCTCTCAGGTTAGCCCAAGCTCCAGTCTGGTTACACCAAGAACTCTCCATGAAGAGATCACTCAGTCCTCTGGCAGTTCTGAGTCCCAAGAGTCTTGCTGACTCTTGGAACCCCTCCTATTCCACTGGGGTCCCCAGGCTTTGTTCACCAGGCCAGTCCACCGTCCATCATGGAAGGAATGAGTCCCAAGTCACACCTCTATTCAGAACCAGCATCTGCTAATGGGGTACCCCGCGAGCTATTTTTAGAAACACAACGTCACGATGACGTCACATCACATGGTAGGCAGTGGGGCAAACTCTGGAAACCCGTCGCTGTTTTGCTGTAAAAGAGCTGTGCGTTACCCTTGCTTTTACTCGGTAAAACGACTTCTTTTTCCAAATCTAAGACCATGGTTTTTAAACATTGTTGCTATGGGACGTGCAACAGCGACTCGAGGTACGCTGATCGGCTGCATATGAAGGATGTTTTCTTCAAGACTGCCAAGGAGAAATGTGTACACTTGGAACACCGGGGCGGTCGGCCTACATATGTAGCAAGCATTTTGTTGGAGGAAAGGGCCCAACCGAAGAACATCCTGACCCAATTCCAGCGACATAAAGTCAAGGTATGTGTATTTTGGTGGCCGACATGTTAATAAAGTAGTGCCTGCTACCATGACAGCATATAGGCTATCATGGTAGCAGGCGCTAACATGATAGCCTGCTACCAGGATAGCTTACTCAAAAACATTTCAAATGAGACAAACATTAAACATATACCCATTCCTGGACGGTGATTGCAAACAACAACAAAAAAAAAAAAAAAACGGCCGACGCTGCCATGATCGCCGCGCAGGAAAAAAAAAACAAAGCTTACCGTTCATCAACTCGGCCAGTTTTACAGTCTTTTTAAGCCCTCGAACCTCAAGCCATCGTTTGAGCTGAAGGTTGGTGTGTTCTTCGACAGTGCGAATAGTAAACCGTGTGCCTGGGACATCGTCTTGGGAAAGTTTAACGGCTGTAAAGTCGGTCATATCGCTGGTTCTGTTGCGCTTGTAATAGCTAGGTTATCCGTGCGTTCTCTCCTGTATGCCCTACCTAAGCGGCAAAAGGGGCGTTGCTCTTGAGACGGTGACGTCACGTGCGCGGTACCCCATTGTTTCTCACCCCCACCCCTCCCCCCACAATCCCCATCTACACAACCTGCAATAAACCCTTTACATTTCGGTGTTTCCGGGTCTATCATGGAAAGTATAAACATGATAGTACCCCTCTGTTAATCAAAGAAGATCCCACAATGGTCACTAAAAACTTGAAACTGACAAGAAATAATAAATAAATAAAATACTGAAAATTATCCAATGAAAACCAGACGTTGGTTTTGAATTGTGGTTCAACAGAATCGTTTTGAAAAATCAACTAATGAAACAAGCCTGGACAAAAATCATGATACCTCTAGAAAATTATTTGACCGTAGGGACATGTTAAACTGAGGTGTGTCCTCTAGCATTATAGGTGTCTTCATGTTTATAACCAGTCAGCCATCTATTTAAAGAGTTACAAGTCACTGTGCTGTTTGTACCACACTGAACATGGATCACATGAAGTGAAGGAGAGAGTTGTTTCAGGAGATTAGAAGAAATATTGTAGACAAGCATGTTAAAGGTAAAGGCAATACGACCATCTCCAAACAGCTTTATGTTCCTATGAATACAATTGCACATATTATTCAGAAGTTTAAGGTCCACAGGACTGTAGCCAATCTCCCTGGACGTGGCAGCAGGAGGAAAATGTGTAACAGATTAAGGAGAAAGATTGTACAAATGTTAACCAAAGAGCCCAGAAAAAATTCCAAATAAACTAAAGGTGAACTCCAAGGTCAAGGTACCTCAGTATGAGATCACACCATCCATCATTATTTGAGCCAAAGTGGACTTCATGGGAGACACCACTGTTGAAAGCAAATCATAAAAAGCAAGACTGGAATTTGCCACAATGCCTCGGGGAGCATGTGATTTGGACAGATAAGACAGAACTGGAGCTTTTTGACAAGGCACATCAGCTCCATGTTCAAAGACACAAAAATAAGTACACCTCGAAAAGAACACTGTTCCTACATGGAGGAGGCTTGGTTATTATCTGGGGCTGCTTTGCTGCATCTGGTACTGGGTGTCTCAAATTTCTGGAGGGTTCAATGAAATCACAAGACAACCAAGGCATTCTGGAGAAAAATGTGCTGCTTAGTGTCAAAACGCTTTGTGTCAGTTGTAGGTCATGAGTCTTCCAACAGGATAATGAGCCAAAACACACAGCTAATGGCACCCAAGAATGGCTATAAGACTATTCTGAAGTGGCCTTCGATAAACCCTGATCTAAACCCTATTGAACATCTATAGGGGCTGAAACACCGTCTGGAGAAGGCACCCTTCAAACCTGAGACAACTGCAGCAGTTTGCTCATGAGGAGGTACAGAGAACTCATTTACAGTTACATAAATTGTTAGACTGCAGCGATTGCCTCAAAAGCTTGCACAACAAAATATTAAGTTACAGGTTTCATTAGTTTATTTTTTATATTATATTTAATTTATTATTACTCTTGTCAGTTTCAAGTTATTTCCGTTAAAATTGTGGGGTTTTCTTTTAACAGAGAGGTACCAACAATGTTGTCTATGAGTGTATAAATAATATTAATTTAATTTAATAAAATATAAACAGGACATTTTATGCAAAAAGATATAAAAACATTCTCAAAGAAAGTTTTTTCCCTTTGTCACTTCCCGTTAGGTGAGTACACAGTCCTAAAAACTTGAACAACACATATTTACATTGGTTCTCAGACCACCAATTGATGTGTTCTCAGGGTTTCTGAACAGTAGATGAAGATGAGCTTTGCTCTACACAACCATTTAGAACAAGTGTGGACACTCCATCCCACCTTATAAACCTTTGGTCTGGTTTCCAACCAAAATTTAAGAATGGGAGAACTTCCTACCGCCATGCTGAAAGCTGAGATTTTTCTTGATGTGAGACCTTTCAAAAAGTTAGACCTCTACTTCAAGGCTGAAGACCTGGATTCCATCAATGGAAATAGTTTAATATGTATATACTATGTCCCTATAATTTAGTTAGAAATCCCCTTTTAACTAAAATAAAAACACAAAAGACACTTGACTAACAAAATGTCTTCACTATTTCAGTTTATGGATTGCAATAAAAACAAAACAACCACAGGTAATTTGCTTGCATGTGGACACAGAGCATCACGATTATGTACAACGCAACGTTTGATTGTTCCAAAATTGCTGAGCTCTGTAGTCATGCTATTATTATAATGTTTTTCCTCAGCCAAAGTACAGCTTGGACTGTTATAGGAGGAAAAGTATTCTCCTATGACAGAAAAACTGGCTAGATAAATTTATCCAGCTCAATTTATTAAGGTGGTCTGCCACAGTTCCATCATTATTTATTAAATCAGATCAAAATAAAATAATAAAGACAAAATTATTTGTACTAGTGTAAGGTTGCTGAGGAACCAACGTAGAGCAGGAGTGACAAGCAAAAATAATCAATGTTTTTTAATGAATAACTGAAACTTACAAAATATGAGCAGACCCAGGAGAATGGAAGAAACCAACAGGAGAATCCACTTATCGAGAAACAGAAACCAGGAACTTAAATACTACAGTAATCAACTACAACAAAAGCAGTTGAGAATAATCAGCAAAACATTGTAGTGCACCTGGGGGAAGAATCAAGGCGGGGAACTTTGGTTAATGACAAACCATAACACCACAAAATAGCAATAGAAATACAAAAAGAAATCAGTGCATTTTAAAACATTATTACTTTTCCTCTCTTATCAAGGAGTCAGATAGCTTTTCTCACAATGTTTTAAATTGAAGGTCTTGCAGATTTTGTTTATTTTTGTCATTAGCTGCTCTTTCCAGTCCTGTTATATTTCTAGTCTGATTAATTTCTCTGGATATAAATTGGTAAATTGGACTCATCTGTCTTTCTTTATAAAAATGAATTTAAAGAAATTGATTTGTACCTAAACTCCCACAGCATGTCAGAGAGTATGTGATTAAATGGTGACTATGAAGATAATTTTGATATGATTATAAGTATGTGCTTTAATTAAGAGAACGGGGAGCCAAAGAAAAGTAAGGTTTAAAAATCTAGCAATAGGGGGAACACATTAACAAAATCCTGAAATAAGTACCCGGATAATTACACAGTTAATCGTCTACCAAACAATGGTATGTGTTTGAATAAAAAAAAGATGTGAGTGAATGAATGAAATAAACAATATAACACAAAATACCTATTATAGTGTTTAAAACAGCTATAATAGATATAAAGACTATTAGGTAAGATCAAAGTAATGTTATGAATGTGAATCAGGAAAACCCAGAATTCAACCAAACAAGCGAGGTATAAGCAAAAACAGGATTTTAATAATAAAACAGGGACAGACGGGCTCAACTATCAACTATCAACTCAACTATCAATGTTATGAATGTGAATCAGGAAAACCCAGAATTCAACCAAACAAGCGAGGTATAAGCAAAAACAGGATTTTAATAATAAAACAGGGACAGACGGGCTCAACTATCAACAGGGCAGTCCAAAATCCGGTACACAAAAGGGCAGTCCAAAATCAGGCAGAAGTACCGACAGGGATAAAGCAAGCTCGGATATTCCTTAGGCAGATTCTGGTAGGCAAAACAGGCAATCAGTCAGACAGGGCAGACAAAACAGATCAGGGGACAGGCTGGCTCAGAATCAAAAAGGCTCTCAGGTTTGTATTAACAGGTCAATCATGAAAGGAACGCTGGAACAAAACTCACCGTGGGCTCGTTAATGATCTGGCAGATTGCAGAGGTTTGTGGCAGGACTATATGGGGGAGTGAGCAGGTGAACAGGAGTGAAGACTATTTATAAGTGAGCAGGTGGAACTAATCAAGGCAAGGGAGCTGACTGATTGCTGAGGGAAGAACAAACCGAGCTGAATAAAGTGACAGGTAAATAACAGGTAATCTAAACAGAACAACACGTCTAAACCAAAGCCAAAACAACAAAGAACCCAAAAGCAGAAACTAAACTAATAAAACGGATAACCTGAACCAAGACAAAACCAAAATCGTGACAAGTAAGGCATGCGTATTTTGCAAGATGAAATAGTAAGTTGAGAAACTAACAATAAAGTTAGTTTCTCAATAAAAAAAATCATATTCTTTGGTGAATTTAGCATCTAATGTTCGGTGAGGTCCCAGCAACAATTAAATCAACAAAATACTTTTGGTTTAAAGGTGCATAGCCACGTTATTTGACTTTTATCTAATTTATACATTAGCAGCTCACTCTGGCCGCATACAACGTTTTAATGAAGTATTATCACATCCTGCTGGCGTATTAGTTGTTATTTAGGTGTTTTATGCTTTGTTTTTACTCAATTTGTTAGTAAATAAAGCTTTCTGTATTTATTTAGGATATCAACGGAAGTACGTACCGTGCATGCACAGCAGGGGTTACAGCAAGAAAGCAGCTAATGGCTATTAGCATCTCCTAGGGAAACAATCATGAAATGTGCAAGATCTAGTGGGAAAAAAAAAGCACACAAAAAATATGATTCTAACAGGGAAAACACTAGAATGTCGCTGGGAATACAGTATGAACATGGGTGTTCACTGAAGCGGACACTAAACCTGCCAATTGCTCAGATGTGACCACAGAGTTGATTGACGCGAGTAAATTTTCTCATATGAGGCTGTTAAAAATTTTCATAGATCTGCAGTGAACCCAAGATTCACCGAATCATTCTTATAGTGATGTTTTCAACTATCTTTATTTGTTCTTGTATGTACATAGTTCCTTAGTTTCTTTAATGTTAATTTTGGGTAGTAGTTTTAGTTAAGTTTCACTAGCCTAGTAGAGATGATTAGTTGATTGAAATATAGTGTTAATTCAGAAGAAAAAACATCCTATAATGGTGTTCCCTGGATGTGCATTTATTTCTGTCAATAAATTATTATACTTGAAGGGAAACTGTCACTCATTCCATATGCGTGCCGAGTTTACTGTTAGTAGAATGCCAGTGCTCGAAACATCAATTTTTATTGTTTAAAGCAGATCCACCAACCGAGGTTCAATACAGAAAACACAGCATTTTTTATAAATGTTCAAATGGCGCATGATCTATAGATTTGTTTATAGGATGTTTGATAGGATTAGTAAAACTGCTTATTTTAGTGCTTAATTTTTATCTCATTCTTATATATGTTTTGTTTCTGTGTGATGAAAGACATCATTTCAAGTGTAGAATTGTTTTATAGAATCGGATGCCGTAGGGGACTAAAGGTTGAGAAGAATATTGTTTACATATGGTTCATTAGTTTTCTGTAAGTTGGGTTTCTGCCTGCAGGCACCCTCCATGCTTGGTAATGTTTTCCCTGTTTTTATCATCTGCAATTAGCTTAGTGCATCAATGTGGTTGTTCATGTATGACTAATTGTGAGTATTTAACACATCCAGCAAACCAGGAGGGCTTACCCAAATAACAGGAATTTTCATACAAACACTTGAAAGTGCATGATGTTTATTCATGAAAAAAAATCATCTTAATCTATACCTTGTTTACTTTTAATAAAACAGCAAATCTTCAGTAAGGATACAGCTGAGAATATTAGGTAAATCTTACTGTTTATTGAGTATTTCAGTTTTTCTCTAAGACAGAAACCAATTCAGGCCATTATGTAACTGCATAAAAAAACTAAACAGACAATAGCAGAGAAAATCATAAAACAAAGGCTAAATGTTTAACTTTTACAAACCTTTTAGATTTTTCTATACCTCAACTAAAAACAGTATTTAAGGAAATATGTTATATATTGTAATATATGTTCTTCCGTTTGTAAAAGGTTTTCCTTCTAAAGAAGCTCTGATAATTAAATGGATCAATGACTTTGCAGCAAGTCCTCTTCCTGTGCAAGCATGTGGAGAAAGTGGGAAGGAATGACTGGATTTTAAGAGGAACAACCTCCAGCACAACCAGACTTAGTAGGACCGTACATCTGGGAAGATTATTGTTAAGGTACTAATGGTTGAACAAACTGGAGTGTCACTAATGTGTCTTTATTAGTTATCATGCTTTTGGATAAATCTGTTTGTGTATAGACATTGCACCCTTATATATACAGTAGATAGGTGGTTATTGTTTTAGTATTATATTAGTCTAGTACCAGATAAATCAAAATTACTTTATTTCACACAGCAACTCTGACTCATTCAGCTATTGTTACAGTTAATAACTTATACGCAGGTTTGTTGACATAAACCACAACTCAGGATGTCATGGTCTTTTAAACCTGTCTACCACTCGTGTCACTCTACACTGAACTTCAATTTCACTGCCTAAAGGTCTTGAGGCCATAGAAACAAATTTCCTGCGACCTCTCATGGACTGTGAACGCCTAACTTGCAAGCCAGGTAAATAATGTGTAGCAATCTCTGTTCTGCACATTATCCTTTGGCGACTGCTCCCATCAAATCTGTTTGGGAAGAGAAGGACATTAAGCAGAACTTTTTGAGCTGATTAGGCAAAGCGACACATAATGTGCCCCTGCCAAAGGTTGATTTTAGCCAATCACGGTATCAAATGAAAATTTAAGCAGCAGGCACCATGAGAAACCACAACAAGTTTATGCTGGTCAAGGCACTTTTTGCTGTTCTTCTTTCAAAAAAGAAATTGTGGATTCTCAACACGTGATAGCTACAGCTACAAGTGTGTCCTCCTCCGCTGCCAGATTTATTTTTGTTCAGCTGTGGGCTTGGCACCTCTTGTTTCATCAAAGCTGGTATGTTCTGCCTTAAAGGTATACTATGCAACCGGGGTTGATTTTCCAGCGAGGCTCCCCCCAGAGGGCGAAAGTAAAAGTGCACTGTCATAAAGATGCTCAGCTGTTCTGGTTTCTCCGTCAAGCCAGGCGCAGTTGTTTTGAGCTTAGCAGACAGGTGAACGCAATGAAAAGTCGAAAACAATGACTAACACAGTGAAAGTATGAACATCAGGGTTTCCCGCAGCGCTATCTTGGCGAGGTGGCCGCCTCGCCAAACTCACGCTACCACCTCGCCAACATTCAAAAAAATTAAAAAAATAAAAATAATAATAAAACTCGATATGCTTGCATGTTTATTTGACGTTAACACGTGGTTCTTTGTTGTTGCTTTCGCGCGTGCATATAGTGAATGGCAGGGCAAAAACACATGGAGTTCTCGCCGTAAAGCAAGACCGACTCTCGCGGTCTTGCACGAGACTTCTGAGCCTGTGGGTGCGGGCCGTGAGCTCTTGCAATTGCAAGTACGGTATTTCCCCCACAGACCACCAGGGCGGCCGAAAAAACCTTTGTTCGACCTGAAATGACTAATTTAATCATCCAAAACGGTATGGAATACATTAATTAATTGAAAAATGTTGCATAGTATGCCTTTAAACTATAATACTGCAATGTCATTAGCCCAAACTGTTTATGGTTTGGTCACAAATGAGCGGGACAAGATGGATTCCTGTGTGTTTGTAAACTCACTAATACTGCCAGAATTCAGCTTGCAGGCAAGGTTAGTGCTAAGCATTGAGCAAACCACCAGCCCAGTTCACAGTCTGCTACATGTTTACAAACATACTACTGTTTCTGTATGTTTCGGAGTGAATGAGGATTTTTTTATACTGTCTCTCACATGCTAATGCCTATTTGCAAACCTTAGTTTCTCGGGGAATGTTTGTTTGGACATCATACAAATTGCAGAGTTCTGAAACTTGAAGATTTTAACTAATACTACTACACGGTATTTTACATCATCCTGTAAACTTACTGCTACCTGACTTTTTGTCTCAAGCATCAATTCATTTGCACATTTCAACTTGAACATTTATGCATTTGATAAATGATTGTTGGCACACTTTTTACTTCTCAGTGTTTATCTGAGACACTCATGCAACTGCACAGTAATCTACATCGTCTGTAAAAAGACTACTATCTGTCTGTTTGAGTGGAATATGAATTTTATTTAATGCTAAAGACTATTTGAATGCTTTAAGCTTCTCAAGAGGTGTTCTTGGTGCACTCAAAAAAGTGAAAACAATATGTCTTGTTGTGTCTGCATGTTATGTGTAAACTGTCTAATCAAAATTCCATTATGGTAACACATAATGACGATAAACATTCTTGAGAGTTTTTTCTTGATTTGGGCTCCTTTAGACCAAGCCTAGTGCCATGAGCCAGGTCTTATTCGCTGTCTTCCTACTAGGGCCTAAATCTAGAAGGTGCAGAAGTTTCTCTTCACCAGGTAAGGAGTGTCATTAAACAAAAGTCTTGTTCTGTCAAGTTCTTGAAGTTCTTTTCAAGAAGGGATGTCTTGGTTAGGGATTTTTCACCCCTCATACAAATCCAAGTCAATCCATTTTCTAACACGTCTGTCCCTTGTGGGGTCATGAGGAGTGCTGGTGCCTATCTCCAGATGTCAATGGGCGAGAGGTGGGGTACAACCTGGACAGGTCGTCAGTCAATCGCAGGGCAACACAGAGACAAACAGGACAAACAACTATTCTCCCATTGGACTGTGGGAGGAAGCCGGCGTACCCAGAGAGAACCCACACATGCACAGGGAGAACATGCAAGCTCCATGCAGAAAGACCCAGGGCAAGGTTATGGCTTGAATCCAGGGCCTTCTTGCTGCATGGCAACAGTGCTACCCACTGCCCCACTGTGCAGCCCCAAATCCAAGTCATTTAAGATTTTCTGATAATCCTCTATGCTTCTCATACTAGGGCTAAAGTAAGAAGAGGAAGCTACGGCAATGTTTTGATGATGACACATCACATGAAATGTACATATCTTCATTTGTGTTTGTTGTTATTCAACAAATACAGCTGCAGTTTCAATATATATTCACATCTGCTAAGGTAACCCTGGCATGTGTGTTCTGTGTTTTAAATATCACTTGTTGATAAATCAGTTACAAATATGTATTTCAACACTTTTCCAATGAATCATGTGCAGACAAACCTTCAAAGAAATTACTCTCTGGCTTTGTACACAAACATTTTCATAAAATATTATGATAGGGCTTTCAGCTGTGCTCTGCACACCTCACCCTATCTCAACCGCTGTTTGAGCAATGTGTAGACAGCAGGTTACATCACCTAGGTAATGTAGAAACTGGAGTGGCCAATACAATCTGTTGAGAGTGGTGTTGTAAAAGGAAAACACAACTTTGATTTTGAGGGAATATTTACATGTGTTAGATCAACAAAGTCGTGCAGAGTGATGTGAGTTGATACTTTGTTCAGATCGAGACATCCCAAGTCTTTCTGTTGCAACTCTGTTGAACAAACTGAGCTTTGACAGAACATACTAGTCATTAGTATATAAAAACAAATCCAGCAAATTAAGGTGAATCAATTTTAGTCAAAAGATCTTACATTGTTTATAGAATTATGTTTATAGAAAGGCAAGTATTATTAAGCAAATGGGCACTGCTTCAACAAACGTATCCAACAAACTATGTTACTGCAGTATTCAGAATAAATTCCCCATGATTATTCACAGTTTCAGGAGCAGTTATCACACTGTGGACTCTGTCATTATTTTAAAATATTGCAAAACTTATTTAGATGTCACTAAAACAGATTTGATAGGTTGCTTTATTTTAACAACACAAGGAATTAATTTTTATTTGAATGTAAATTAACAAGAAATTGGGTACATTTGTTGTAAAATCAAAAGGTCTATACACTCCCAGAGTTCATGTGACTAGAAGCTCTGAAAGCACCCCTTCTCCCTTCCCTCTGGGTTAGTGGGGAGTGCAGCCAGTTTGCATACATTAGTACAAGCCAGGATGTGATTTGTGCAGCACTTTGATGTGTTTTTGTTTTTAATCCAATGTGTGGAATTACCACTAACTACAACTAAAATTCTAAACCAAACAGAAGTGTCTTTTCAGCTCAAAATAAAACTATTTTTCATATATCATAAATCCAGTTGATTTAAGGTAAAAAATAAATAAAAATATTTAAAAAAATATGACTAGAAGAAACATGTTGCTAGTGTAAAACAGAATAAATTGTAATTATCAGTAGGCCCTTGCGGAACTATACAATGCCCATTGTTCTACAAGGTCAGTTTTTTCATCTTTGGGGAAAAAAACAGTTTCTCTCAGTTTCCTATGGAGAGAAACTTGTTCAAATATTATTGCTACATTAACTACACTTCTCACAAATGTATATAAAAAATCTGAAGGAATGCCAAACTAAAAATCTGTAGGTTCAACTTTTGCATACACATTGTAAATTACTCAAAAAAACGTTATTTTTTCTTTGCTTACAATAATACTGGAACTAATTTCTCTTCTAAGTTTACAGACAATATGCTATTTTTTTTTTTTTTACTAAATAAGCTTTTAAACTAGGATTTTGTTAGAATTTATATTGCAATAGCAAATAAACTAACTAATAATTACACATGGCTTACAATAATGTATGCTCTTCATAAAATATTTCCATAATTTCCCAAGTTTATAACTATATTGATGAATTAAAATGTAAAAAAAATAAAAAATACATCTTTCTTCCCACCTTGTTTATATCACATAACTTTTTAATGTCTCATAAGGGTTTGTTCACGGTGCAATTGCACAAGCTTATGAATTTGTCAGTCTCACAGTGCACTAGGATAGAAAAAAAATTGTATTGTTGCTTTTGTAAAATGATAATTTTATAATTGAGGCAGGCAATTGCCACTAGGATTTGGATTAATTTTTAACTGTATTTTTAATAATAGTCTTGTCTATGCTGCATTCAGTCAGTGGTTTGGATGCATAAAACAGTGAGCAGCTGGTAAAGCAAGGAAAATAAAGGGCCTGCCTGCCTGCCACTGGACTTTGATAAAACATCCTGGCAGAAGATTTTTTTTTTTTAGTTTTCCTAAGGGACCTTACACTAATCGCATACAGAAATAATGTTCACTCAGCAGCTAAGTGGGGACCCATGTGACCATTCAGCTCAAAAATACATAAAGGCCCACTCTTTAATTGCAGTAAATTGCCCCTGATGGAAAACTGCACTCATCTACTTGTTACTTCACTGCAGTGGTTATTATATTTATAACTGTTTGGATGTTTAAATGTACCATGTATCGTTGATCAACTGATATTTTAACAGTAGAAGTTAGTTTTTGGTTGCCTGAAAATAATGTTTACCAAGAAATTATTCTGCATTGTTTTGTGGTTTTTAAATAAAAAGGCACTATACAAAATAAACAAACTAGCTTTCTTGAAAAGTAAGTTATCGATTGTCTCTTTCTTTGGAAATAAAGGCTAAAACAAACTGTTCAGTTTTAATTGTAAGGATTTTGTTTTTATTGTGAGGTACTGTGAAGTTAACAGTTCTGTTAGACATATCTCATATGTAATGAGTTTGTTACAAAGTACAGAAACCCTTATAGCAGTGGAAGGATACTAACTAGTCAGGAGGAACCCCATTTTAGCCATATAAAACTTTTTTTTTCATTTTCATTGAATACAATGTTATAAGCAGATACTGAATGTCTATTTGCACAAGAAACTGTTCAGACTGTTACAGGTTTCTATGCCAATGCAATGATTAATGCTGGTGAACCCAATATTCAGCCAGACACAGAGTTATGTTTTTAAAAAGTTTAGTGTGAGGATGAGTAGCGGCAGCTGAGGCAGGCAAGCAGAACCAGACTTGACAGATGAGTAATGGCTGAATGTGCAGGCAGGCAGGGATGAGCAAGGGACCAGAAGATGCAGATAGGGTGAATGGCAGAACCAAACTGACAAGGAGTTGCAAGCAGTGAGAGGCTAAACCAATGATGAAGGTAGGGACAGACCAGAACAGGCAATGTGGACCAAGGAACCACCAGAACGGGCAGAGCGAGCAGCTGGAACTCACAGGTAAACAGGCAGAACTGCAGCATGCAGACACAGGCAACTGTCATCGGAAGACTTCAGCTGGCTGAGCACACAGGAAATTTGTCTATATATACTGAGCCCAGTATGTATAGACATGTGGACAAGTGAGCAAAGTTTGCAGTAATTACTAGCAGCAGGTGGAGCTGATCTGGGCAAATTGACTGGTGACTGAGGGCTGGACTGAGCTGATTGGATAGTGGCTGGTGGCTGAGAGGTGACAGGCTGAAACTAGAAAAAGTCCAAAACAAACAAACAAAAACCTAAATCATGACAGCCAAATAATGTTTTTGTTACTACACTAAAGTAACATCTTTGCCTAATCTGACTGTATCAATCTGCCTCATCAGTTGTGATTCATCAGTGCAAGGTGTCAAAGATGGTCTAGAAATACAGTGTTGCGCATGTGTGGTCTGCAACCAGTATGATAAGTAACTCAAGGGGGGAAAGCTATGACGATGTACAATCTCGCCTTCTATCATAACCCTGTTTGATTTGGGGATCTTATGTTGAATTAAGTATGATACAAGGCTGTGCAATATGATTTAATTCAGTGTGATGTACCAAATAAATTATATGCAATTAAGTAAGCCTAATTAATTAGCTTTAATAAACACAGCTACTTTTTACAAACAGATGTTAAGCAAAATCCATTCTCTATTTAATCAGGAACAATACATAAAATTACCTTTTAAAACATTTATTTTACAAATTATGACATTCAATGTGTAACGTTCCTGGCACTGGAGCTGATCTGATTATTACTCAACACACCTGGTCACTCTCCACACTGCTTGCAATCAACCTCTACTGGCTTCACCTGTGTCCACCTGCATATAAGCTCTGTTCAAGTCAGCCTCCAGTGCCAGAACATCTCTACTCATCTCTTCACACATGTTATTGGTAAGAGCTTTCCAGCCTCTGCTTATTTGTTGATTCCCTGCCTGTTTGGTGCCAGACCTGGGGTCCGTTCTTCGTACGTAGCTTAAAACATCTAAGATCAAATGACACATCCAAGATGATTTCATCCGGCTAATCCTGATCCGGCTAATTGGGTTCTTCCAACACACCTGTTGTTTACGATTAGTATCACTGGATTGAGTTATCTGAGACAACTGCACGTTCATGCGTTTGTTTAAAAGGGGAAATGTATCGATAGTAGAAACAATGATTAGCAGTGCTGCTATTGGTCGTTCAGCATGGCCAAATAACGCCCACAGTTTTTTTTCCAGCAGAACAAGAGCTTTTAAAAGAAGGTTATGCCGAATTTGAGTCATTAATCAAAACGACAGGGAACATCTCAAAGTCTGCTAAAGCCAGGAGAGAGGGCTGGTTAAAAGTAGCAGACAAATTAAATTGTAAATACTGTCCATGATAGATGTTTCTATCACTTTCTACAGTATGTATTTTTGCATTTTAATAATTTCATAAGTACTTTGTTCTTTTATGTCAGAGCCTCCATTACCTGACTCCGCCAGATAGATTTGCTCCGCATATCCATCTGGAAACCTTCCGTTGAAGTAATTTTGGGAAGGGGCGAAAATACTGGTTAGCTGATTGGCCTATGTTGGTGATAGACGGGCCAAATGAACCAATCAGATTTGTCGTCGCTCTGTTACGAGCGACGACGAAAACACAACCACAAGCCAAGCTACTCTTGCTGCTGCAGGTAAAGGCTCGTTAGCTCAGCAAATAAATACTCTGTAATTCCGATAAAACTTGCTTGATAGCCACGCTAACGCTAGTTTCATCGGCTGAAGCCGCCATGTTCTTTAGACTGAACTATCGCGCTTCTCGTTGCGTCACACCTCAACGCGCCTCAAAGCCAACGCTGATTGGACGTTCGTTTGGTGAACGGCTCCAAATTTTCTTTAACGGAGAGTAGCCAGACTGATCTGCGAGTGAAACCTTGAAAGCTCGCGAGATCAGGATGGTCTCACGAGGCTAGAGCCTCCATGGGAGCCACTAGAACATGGGGAAAAAAATTGAAGTACAAGAATACTCTACAAAATGATTTTAATTATTATACTGTATTTTAAAAAGCAACTTCTTCCTATTTTTTTAAAAGCTACTGTTAAATTATATGTTTGTCTGTTTTTAACAGCCACCAATAAGAAGGCTGGAAAAAAATCGGGTTCTTTTTATTTTTACATGTTTAACCCTTTTTCTTTTTTTTTTTTTCACGAAATGACTCAAGGTGCCATCTGTTCCCTATATTAACGGCATCTTCAACAAAAGAAAAAGTATTTTGACCTGAAAAAAAAATACAAATTAAGAGGAGAAATGTAACTTCACAACGTGAAAAAGAGAAACATTGCACTAGAGATCGAGTTGCTTCAAAAGGACCTTCAGAGTAAATTCTAATACACCATTTTACACATAGTAGTATTGCTGACTTTACATAACTATCTCTTACTGCAGGCAAAATATGACTTGCTGACATTTCTTTATAAATAATTGTTTAAATAAAACGACAGGAACAAAGCATTATTTGTTTTGTCTTTTATTGAACATAAAAAAAAAAAAATGGTGTTCCAAAATTCTGTCCCTTCCTCTGCCACTAGGTGGTCCAAGTGCGCTGGCTAGAGACTTCCCTATCTCCTCCGCTACGATCTAATCCTGTTTACATGAAATAAACCTGCTCGGGAGCAGGCTCAACTTTGCGCACATGTTGCTATGACAGCAAGTCCAAGTTGAGTTTCGAAGAACCAAACGATCCAAGATCATGCCAAATCGTCAACAATCAAATCCAGCTAACTGAGTTAGCGACGTACGAAGAACGGACCCCTGTTCTATGCCTTTCTGTTTTTGAGTCTGCCTGGTGCTCCCTGTTACTTTGGACTGCCTCGGGGGAACTTTCTTGTTGTTGGACTGCATTCTCCCGGTTCTGGACTTGTTGGCTGCTGGAGCTCTGTCTGCCTATTTTTTTCAGTCATTTAAACCACAGTTTTTTTTTTTTTTTTTTTGTTTTTGTTTTTTTTTCTGTTCCTCTGGATCTCCTGTAAATAAACCCTTTAAGCACATGCTCTGTGTCTGGTTGAATATCGGGTTCTGTTAAACCACTCATTACACAATGATCCTGCAGACTAAAATGAATATCCCTTATAAAAGTAAAACAAAAACATGGCAGTATAACAATTTGGCATATTTACAACAAAACAAAACCCAACACCTTAATACATCTCATTACCAAAGTAGGTTTTGTCTACTCTCAATTTAATTTTCCATACATGTCAATGATGAGCCTTTTCACCATCCACCTGTAAATTAAATGTTTTGACCATCTTTTATTTGTCTAAATATGTCAAAATATTAGATATGTTTTATTTTATTTGTTCATGCTTATATGTATTTGTGTTTCAATCTTACTGTTATGACAGTAAATAGCTTAGCTTTGCTGAACATTTTGCATAAGGATCCAAGACATGGAGGAAGTATTGAAAATCATGTTCCCAATAGCACTGTAAGACTTGGTCTCTTTACTGATAAATGATGCTATGACATCTGTATTGTTATTTCAGACATATAAGGCTGTGGCATTTGGTATTGTCATTATGGTATGATATATTTGATTGTCTTTGTGTGAGTGGAGATGTAGAGAGGATGGCATGAAAAATGTTTAAATATTTTGCTTTTGGAGCTCTTTGATATTTTTTTCCAAATCCAAGGCAAGTAGTAGGAATACATATTCACAGCATGTCGCCATCTCAAGTGTGTGTTTTTACCGTACCCTTCATCTTTAACTTATTCTTGTTGAAACAGTTGTTTTAACAAGAATAAGTTAGACTCTTGTTTCAAACAATGTGTATGCAAAGAAGAAGATTAACGCAGAAGATCAAATCATTGGGTAGATGATCTTTTCTAATAATAGGGATAGGGAATCTGATTAATTGGATCAAATCCTATGTGAAAACTAATGAATCCACCTCCCCAAAGTTGCATCTTTCCACAGCTGCGTTACCAATGCCTCACATCCTGCATGTATGCATCTGTGTAGTGATGCTAATTCAATTACTCTTAACATTCCTACAACCTTCAAGTGCTTTTCAAGTTCTTGTGGTTATTTGGAAATTATAATGCTGATCAGGCAGAACACAGCACCAAACTTAACAAGGGTCCCTGGTGAAAGTGTACATATATTTTTTTTCCTACAAACTCACTTTGGCATCTGTCTGCTAAAGGTAATGAAACTATTTTAAGAAACAACTCTTAAATCTTATGTTCAAAAGTATTCTTGAGCTTACTAACTGAAAGAGACACACTTGTAAATGCATGTGAGGACTGGTGACCCTCAGTTAAAGTACCACTATTATTAAAAAAAATAATAAATTATAGCTTAATTTATTTTTATAATGAAAAACTACACATTTATATTTCTTCTAAAATATAAATACATGTGTATTTATTTACTTTTATTTGGACATAATCTCATTGAGACAGGTGGTCTTTTTAAAAGAGAGACCTATAACATGAACAAAGGACATCAATTACATAAAACAACAATGACCTTTGCATTTAGAAGTGAACAAAGTTAAAAGCAAAACTTCTTAATAAAAAAGGCTTGAAATTATATTTTCCATTTTTTTTCAAATGTTTTAAATTGTCCCAGAGGGATCAAACTGGAGAATTAAAATGTTTGCCACAGTGTTTTCCACAAAGATGGAGTAGAATAAGTGAAGGCCTTTATCCCAAACTCTGTGTAAACTGAGGGAACACTTGAAAGAAACAAAATCCTGGGAGCATAGACCGTGACTGTACTGTCTTTGTGAAATTTTAGAATGTAGATAGGAAAGGTACAAGGCCAAGCATGGATTTATAAATGAAGGTATACCAGTGTCTGCAGGTAGATAATGATGGCCAGTTTACCGCTAGGGTACAGTGGTACGATAGAGATTTCTACTTTCTAAAAATGACAAGGCTCCACGATGAGCAACAGCCAACATGTGCAGGGAGCTGGCTGGGGAGTTCATGTAAACAACATAGCCATAGTATGGCAGTGGTAGGAAGATGTTTACAAGCCTCAAGAGAGAAACATGAAAGATTCCTAAAATATAATCCTGGTTTTAGCTTCAGTTTTTTTTAAAGAGTGTTAAATGGAAAACTTAAAGGAAAGCTTTTATCAATGATAATGCAGATGTCATGATCCTGGTGTGTGTGGGTTGTTGTGTAAACTGTATGAGACTCACCATTTAGAGCAGGGGTGTCCGACTCCAGTCCTCGAGAGCCGGTGACTTTTTAGAGGTTTCCCTGGCCCCACACACCTGAATCAAATAGCACAATTAGCTCCTCAGTATGCAGTCAGGTTCTTCAGAGTCCTGCTAATTAACTGACTATTTGACTCAGGCGTGTCAGACCAGGGACACATCTAAAGGTTGCAGGACACCGGCTCTCAAGGACTGGAGTTGACCACCCCTGATTTAGAGGCTCTTCGTTGGAGCGTATGGCAGCTGACTGAAGCTTCACCCACCTGGATAGAATTTCCTCATCAGCTGCTGGGGATTTTTGCTGGTGCTGCAGTAATTATTTGCCTGATACTCAGCTTTCTTCGTAAAGTTAAGTCAACTCAACTCATATCTGAGAACTTTCTTAAAAGAAACTTAGTTGCTACTTATTTTCCTTGAGCTTTTTCTATTGCGTTTGTGCCTCTTAGCTTGGATCTTCTCACATAGCTTCCATACCATGTCAAGCCACATCTACAAACCCTTCATTAAGATCTCTCCGGTTATCCATCCAAGGTCTTCCACTGCAGTTATAGCATCATCTGCCATCACCTAGACAAGGCAAGTTTATTTATAAAGCACATTATAGTAACAAGATAATTGAAAGTAATGTACATGAACACAGAACATAAGAAAAGAAAACATTATAGAGGAAAGTACATTGCAGTGGAAAACAAGTATGTGATGTATTTTGATGCTAAGCCATTCAGTGGTTTATAGACTAACAGAAGTATATCAAAGCCTATTCTCTGAGATTTAGGGAGCCAGTGACTGTCTGAAAAGCTACCGTGTGCAGCCCCATGATGTCACTCCCTGGTCCCTGTGCTGCACCGGTAATCAAGACCTGAGCAGGAACACTTGTGGGAGCTCCAATTAGTGTGAGTTGCTGCACCTGGGAAGAGCCCTTTATATTCCTAGCTCTCCCAGTGGGTAACCACCAGATTTTTGAAAGCCATTGTGTGAATAGACCATCCAGCGTTCCTTGTATTAACATCCTGGTATTGACCTGTCTTGTTCCCGTTTTCTCTTGCCTGCCTTGCCCTTGTCTGATTCTCCTGTTGGCTTCTGTATTCTGGACAGCGACCTCCTACCTTGGCTCTGGTCCAAGCCTGCCTTCCTCTGCCTGTGTTGCAGTAAACAGTTTGACTAAAGTTAAATGAATGGATTAGTTTTTCGAAGTCTAGCAGAGACACTTGTGCTTTAATTCTGGGAATGTACTTCTGGGGCTCGTCTTCCTACGTTGCTTAAAATATCCGAGATCAAATGAGACATCCAAGATGATATCATCGTGCTAATCATGATCTGGCTATTTGGGTTCTTCTACAGGTGCTTGGATCCGGCTACTTACATACTCATCAATTTTTATCTTCAGCTACCACTTTATACATTTCATATTGATTAATACTGTATATACTTCAGTGATGGTATCAAGGGGTTGCTGTATTGTATCTGTAGTTCTATTGGTTGTGTTGTTGTTGTTGTTTTTTTCTCTTTGCAGGTAATGAAGCAGACTGATGAAGCTTTGTCAAATTCTCATCTGTCTCCCGTTTCTTTCACATTTTCTACCTTTCTTTTTTTTTCCTTCTTATTTCTCTCTCCTCTTCTACTTTCTCAGTGTAGTGTCCACATAACATAAATTATTCCCTACGTAATAAGACTATTTACGTATATAAATCAAGCAGAGCACTATGGCGAAAGCGATAATGCTCCACTTGTGAGAATAAAATCTGCTGGGCTCTTTCCGGCATTAAGACAACATTCTTACTGCCACATTGCCAAACAGGACACAAAAAAAAGAAAATTTTTTGGGTTCCTCGAACACACCTGTTGTTTGTTATTAGCATGGCTGGATTGAGTTATCTGAGATAATTGCGCGTTCATGCATTGGTTTAAAAGGGGATATGTGTCGATAGTAGAAACATTGATCAGCAACGCTGCTGTTGGCTGTTCAGCATGGCCAAAGAACACGCACAGCTTTTCTCCCAAGCAGAACAAGAGCTTTTAATGAAAGGTTATACCGAATTTGAGTCATTAATTTGTCATACTCTGTGGTGTAGGTGCAGGTCTGGTTTTCTTTCTCTCCCTCCTCTGCAGGGCTGGGCGGGCAGATGTGGTCTATCAGAGCTAATTACCACCCTTTATAAGGAGCTGGAACCAGGAGGAGGGCGTCAGTTTGTTTACGCTTCAGCGTGGTACAGATCTAACTCCTTGTAAACCCAAGTTTCCTTGCAAACCTGAACCTAACCAAGTCCTTGTTATTTCCTCCTAGAATCTTGGATCTAACCAGTGAGAGACCTGGAACCCAAAGCCTCTGGACCCGAATCAAGAAGATTTCAGTTAACTGCCTAGAACCTGAGAGGAACCACGGATCTCTCTATTCAGCTCTCCTTCCTGCCCTCACCTGCCTGTCCACCCTTCAACAAACCATCTCAGAGTAGGCAACTGGATCTGCACTGACAACCCAGACTTTTGAGCAGCACCTTTTCCCCCAGACCAAACCCAAGCCTCCACTTCAGTGAGTTTATCATCCTAACATAATTTTCCACAATCCCAGACTCAAGTTATTCACCAACTTCTCAATCTTTCCCAGGAGAGCCCACAAGACCTCTGACCCACTGGAACTTGATCTTGTTCATCTTCATTTTGTTTACAATAAACACTTTAACTAAACCATCTGCTTCAGTTATTGAAGCAATTCTCTGCATCTAACTTGCTTTTTCAGCAGCAATAGCATTGTTTCTTTTTGTTAATTGTGGTTTAATATTCTCCACATGCCTTCATTAAAGATTTCTAATTCCACTCGTGGAAAATGCGCACTTGGAGGCTTCTTATTTCCTGCTGTTGACATAGTGAATTGAATTATCTGCATTCTATTGATGAGGGCTTCTTTCATCCTCGTCCTCAACTCGGGGTCGATTGGATGCTGAGTTTATTTACCAAATAGATATCACTTGTTCTAAAACTGAAAATGCTGAGTATGATGGAGTGAGGTAAAACTAGAGTAGCTGGTTTCTACTCAGGGTAGATCGGCCCTTCTTTCTGAAACGGGGCCTTGGTAACATAATGATGTAGAGCTGTGTGCAGTCTGCATAGTTATGGTAACTTATGTTGTTGCTTTTTGTCTGAGCCAGAGGGAACCCTGGCTGTGATATTTGTGCTCTCTGATGTAAAATTACCTGCTGACACAAAAAAGCCTTCCTGCTCTCCACTCCTCCTTGCTCAATCACAAACCCCCTTCTGTTATCCTCACACTTGAACCTACCACACTAGAACTTGAACCCACACTAAGACCTTCAGTGCTACAAAGCTATCACAAGGACACCGATCCCAAATCTTTCACCGGCATAGCTTAGTAGGTCTATCTTCCATTTCCCTGGTTGCAATAAACTCTTGTTTCAAGTTAACTCCAATTATGCATATGTAAGGAATTTGCCTAGAACTACAACAGCTAAGGTATTTCTAAGTTCCAACAAACTCTATAGCACTGCCATTTATAGACCTAATAGGCAAAATACAGTAGCTTGAAGCAGTTTTTTGTAAGGCCTACACAGCCTTTGCTCTGTTGGCATTAAGAAAAAAGTAAAGTTGAAATAGATCTGATTGGCTGGAATTAAATGCAAACTACAGATGCTTCAAGAACCATTGTTCCAGCCTTCACATGACAAATTATTTTCATCAGCATATGAATGCATACTGGCCTCAGTAACATTTTAACCAACAATAACATACATTTAAAACAATATAGCACCCAGAATGTATTTGAGTGGAGCACTTTTTAAGATTTTCAAATAATCTGACAGGCCATTATGTTGTACATGATTCCCAAGCAGTTTGAAAAAGCAACTCTCAGGGCGTCCAACACAAGATGAAATGATCTACAATTAAAAAGGGCAGAAAAGTAGCCTTTTGCATTCAGGACTTCCATAATACAATACTTGGCTGTCACAGTACTGTGTTTCCTAAAACCAGATTAATATCAAGATAGAAAGTTAGGGAAAATCAAGTAATCTCAAAATTGGTCATCAACTGACATTTCCAGGAATTTAGCTAAAAATGACTGATTAAAAACATTTAGATTGCCACCTTTTAAAAGATAGAAGTTGCTGTATCAGGCTAAACACAGCAGAGACTGCAAAAAATCTTGGTATCATAAACTCAAAGCTACAGTTTCACAACCACAGTCTGTTACTAATTCAGTGTACTTATGAAAGCAATTAGAGAATAAAGGGTTTCTTACCAAACATGGACACACAAAAGCTGTTGCATTATTTATTTGACTTTTTGGAGGATACCAGTCCTTAAATCACTACAAATCTGCCCGTTTGAAAAATGATAAAATCTTGAATCTTGTTGATGGACTATAAGGCACTGACTGCTCTTGGGCCTAAAATATTTCAGAATCGCTGGTCAAGTGTGAATGATGTACAACCCTCAGGACATCAGTGACCTATTTACTCAGTGTCTTGGACAAGAACTAAACAGTGGGAGTAGGCATTTGATTTCTTTGCTTTTCAGCTCTGGAACCACCTGGCTAAAAACCTGCCTGAAATCTAAGGGGACAATTACTTTATCCTAGCACTGTACTCCTTTGGCCAACTCACGTTTGGACTACATTACACTGTTATCCAAACATGTATATACAAATATTGTCCATAAAGGGATAACATATTTTTCAACCAGCACTGTATATCTCTGAGTCATTCCAAAAAAGTAAAAAACATGATCATGACCTGGATGACTGAGAATCTTCACCAGCATATACCTCTGAGATTTAGAGTTCATGCCACTTCAAATGCATGTGCATGCATCATACCTACATGGAAAGATGCATGCATTTCCAATTCATAATTTTACATAAAAAATCTTGATTTTGAATCAATTTAAGGAATTGGGCCTAGAGACATCAATATGATACTATTTAATATGGATGAAGGTAAACAAAGATTGTTGATGAACAACATTTAGAGATACAGCATTCAATAAGGACCCTAATTAGCTGAGCAGAGCCAACACTGAGCCAGATTACATCTCATTATCAAGTTGAAAGTAAAACATCACTACACATGAATATTTCTGACATTTAAATAATGTCTCAGTGAAATTTTTTAGGACAATGCCGTGTTTGTGGAAGAATTGTTAATTTGTGACAGATGTAGGACAGTTTTGAATGCATTCGTAAAGTAGTACAGCTCCAACAAAGATAACCCTTTTTCAAAATCAATCCAAAAGAACTTGTAAACATGTTAAATAGTTCTGAGTGTGGTGTTGTTCATAGCATGTACTGTTTACTTAAATCAAGTTTAGACTTTGATGTGTTTATTTGCACTTAAATCAAGTCATATATTTACAAATAATTTACTTTAACATGATGTTCTAATAGATTGAAACTGATATCAAAATACTGAGCTTTCTAAGCCAAACTTAGCAACCATGATGAAAATACGGACTAAAAACTATCCAATATTTACGCAATTGATTTTCATCTCAAAATTCAATGCAATAAAATTTACCCTGAGAGGTCATACTAAATGTCATAGAACCTAAAAAGTGAGAAAAATAGCACTGGTAACAAGTAGAAAGCTACAATCATAATGTCATTTCCTGATTGGTGTATTAACACTTGCCACTTTTAGCCTGCTTAAAAAAGACCAGAGTTTGTTTTGTTGCTTGGTCCGGACCATTTGTGCAGCTTGTGAATGCACTCAAGCGAACCCTGGTCTGGACCAAACAACCGGACTGGGACCCACTAGAAATAGTCTCGGTCCACTTCCAAACAGACTCTTGAGCAGTTCATTTCTGGTGTAAATACAAAATGGTCTCAATCCAAACCAATTACAGAAAACTTGCGTCTCTTTGGACTTAACAAGGCACTGTAGTAGTAACGTAGTACCTGTTGCCTAGCAACACTGCTACTTGCATGCTGTGGGGCTTTCCAAAATTTTAGATATGTTCTGAAATCTGTATTGAATAAACTGCTCTTGACATTCTTGGTGATTTATCGCCTGTAATAACAGCACTGTTGCAACTCTTTAAAATGAAATCTAAGTGGCACTTGGTGTAACACAAAATGTACGAAGTAAATTTAGTGACCAACAAACCTAAAACTACCCAGTGGAGACAGGCTGAGCATGAAATGTATTTATTCTAGAAAAGGTTCAGGTTTGTACAGAAGAGTTAACAAAAATAAGGGGAAACTTAACTTTAAGTTCTCCAAGGCCAAAACATCAAACAAAAATGCCCCCTGCTGACTAAAAAGAAGACAATTCTTACCTAAAAGAAAAAAAGGTAAACTGCATAAACTCCCTGACTGGCCACTAAACAGGAGAAACACAAAATTAAAGGAAATGGCAAAGAACCCCTACCAAAGTTCTAATCTAACACTGTATTCTAAAACATATCTCTGAACACAAACTAAACCAGAAATAGCCAGAAGATTATTGGAAGTCTGTTAACTCATATGCCCAACAGGTCAACCAAAACACAGATGCCCGAAGGAAAGGGAGAAGCACTGGGTGAGTAAGGATTTTATATAGTCCTCTTGTGAGGGAGGGATTTCAGCTGCACATCAAGGTGTAACAGCAGACCTGAAAAATAACAAGAAAAATAAGCTCTTCAGGAAAGAGAGCCCCTAGGGCTCAGTGGACATTACAAGCACAAATATGGAAAACAGAGGTGCTGCACACAAGATTTCAAGTATAGCATTACTTCATTTCCAGATCTGTGTTATGTCCCATTCAAGTCATTTCTGTCCAATGGGAGCAACAATCGTCACACGCGGCTCTGTTACGACTTATAGTCCACTTGCAGAAAGTACAATGTGAAAGCAAACTGCACCAAATGAAAAAATAAAAATAAAGTTTTCTTTTGGTGTGGACATAGCAAGCAAACCAATTGATTTCCTGGGGGGAATAGACACTTATGCTCACCCTGCTAGATGCCTTTACAATTATTGTGCCATAAAATGGCCGATCGGACTAAGGCTCCCAGCACACAGCACGGTTTAAGACCTGAAACTCTGATTCCTGTGAGACCACACCCTCGAGATGATAAAAGCATGGTGAGAAGAGGGCCCGTCTCCTTTAAACGGCGCCAGCTGTACCAAAGAGACCTCGTCTCAGCTGAAGATTTCTCACGTTGGAACACATGTCGGAAATGCCAACATCACCTTTACCCCTTTTGTCTTTGGATTGACAGAGAAGGTCCTAGGACTTTAATCAGGTTAAAAGGTCTCTTCTGCTGCTTTGAATTTTCATATGAATTTTGTTTGAAGTGTTCAATGGGTCAGCTAATTGTTTTTGTGTAAAGTTAGCCACCCCCCAGTGACACCACGTGCTGATGTCTAAACTGTAGCTGTGGGTAGCTCATGAAAAAAACGTAGCCATTTGGAGCTGGTAGCTCAGCAGCTAAAGCTCACTCATTTTAACCACTCGGCTAGTAATAGGCCTTGCTTTAAGGCACCCTCACATCATCCCAGATCCATTTCAACTCTGTTACATCATTTCTTTGTCTTCATGGTGATTATTCAATGCTTAATTAAGTAAGACTTATTTTATGTTAGGAGGGAAGATGTTGTGGTCACTTGTACCTTGCATTTTGTAGTCCAATCTCAAAGATGCCAAAGATACGTCAAAAATACTTCAAAATGTTTGGTTGCTCATTACACCATACCCAAGCACAATTCAAAAATGGCCAAATGGCGTGGAGTTGAATGTTGTCTGACCTGTATGGGGTCGTGGTGTAAAGTAAATTTAAATTTAAACAGAAAGCACCAACACAAGTTGCTCTCAGATGCACCACAGAACAGAGATACAAAGAGGAATGTGAGGGTAACTTAACAAGGATAAATAATTCAGTTCCACTTTATACAGACCACACCTGAATGATTTCAATGTTAAAAGGAAGAATTAAAAAGTATGATATGCTCCCTTTAAGTACTAGTTATTATGAATAACAATTTAATCTTATTGGTAACTTTTCCTTGCATATTGTGTGGCAATCTTCAAGATTTCAAGGTGTAAAAAAAGTTGTTGGTATCCCATTTGTTTGTATTGCAATGGGAGACAAAACAGTTTAAAGGAGCAATAAGTAATAATGACACGTAGCGTCTCAAACAACAACCTGCCATTGACAACAATCTAGTATACCATTTCTAAACGGTTCTGTTGTTGCTGTGAAACCCCACAACATTTTGCACTTACACAGGACAGGTATATGATGCTGTATTATGTTCTATTTCTGATCTGCTTCTATTACTGGCTTCCATGTTAGCAGGCTGCTGCTCTTTTGCCAAGATAAAATACCAAATGCTGCACTCTTTTTAGGAACCCTGGGAACTCTCATATGACTGGCTCTGTAATGTTCTGTTCTGGTTTATGTTTATTGTTTTGGTTAAGTAGCTCTTTCCTGCCTCTGGGTTTATTTCTGTTTTGGATTCCAGTTTAGCCTTTTTACTTTGTTAGTTATCTGGTCCCTGTATTAGTTCTGATTTTAGTTCTGTGCTTTGTTTATTATCTAGTGTCCTGTCAGCTCCCTTAATCACCCCCACCTGTCTTTGATTAATTAGTTTCACTCCTATCACCTGTCTGTCTGCTTATTTAAACCTGCTTTAGTTCTCTGCTCCCTGTCGGTTCGTCACTTGTTGCCATTTCGTTTCTCAGTTCTCCTCCGTTGGTAAGAGCCTCCCAACACCTTGATTCTGTCCGTCAGCTAACCTGTTTCCGTCTGTTTGCTTGTTCTCAGTTTGCCTGTTGCTTTCAAGTGTTTCCTGGATGTCTGCCCTGTACCACACGTTGGATCCTGTTCTGATTCCCACTCTTCCCCTTTTCTGTTAATAAACCCCGTTAAAAGCATTACAAGTGTGTTGGTTGAATACCGGATTCATCTCCCTCCAAGATCATAACAGGCTCAGGAACCAGGAAATAAACAGGGGCTACCCTCTGTAGTACCGTTTCCAAAACCTGGGTCTAATGGAAAAGGTTCTATTGACAAAGTTGTTGAGAAGAACAAGTCCGGGTGGGGTTGTAAAAAATATTTAAAATTTTGCTATTCCCCCAGAGCACCATCGAATCCCTTATTTTCAAATAGAAAGTGCATGGTACCACAAACCTGGCAAGAGGGGGCCACCAACTAAAACTCACAAACCAGCCATGGGGGACAATAATCTGTGAGACAGCTTAGAGACCAAAGGTGACCCTGAAGGAGCTGCAGAGTTCCATAGCAGAGTGGTATATCTGTTCATCGGACCGCAATATGCCGTGCACTCCACAGAGTGAAGTTTTATAGGAGACTGGCCAGGAAAAAGCAATTGCTTTGTGTTAAAAATAAGAAGGCACATTTTGATTTTGCCAAAATGCATGTAGGTGACTCCTTAAATGTATGGAGAAAGGTTCTGTTGTCAGATGAGACAAAAATTGAAAATTTTAGCCACCCAGGGAAACGTTATGTCTGGCGCATACCAAACGCATCCCATCACCCCAAGAATACAATTCCCACAATGAAACGTGGTGGTAGCGACATCATGCTGTTGGGATTGGGAAACTGGTGTGAGTTAAGAGAAAGATGGATGGTGCTAAATACTTATTTATTTTTTTATATATTCTTCAACAAAACCTGTGTCAGTCTGCTTATAATTTGAGACTGGGATGGAAGTTCACCTTCCAGCAAGACAATGACCCAAAGCATACAGGCAAAGCAACACTGAAGTGGCCTAAAAGTCCAGGCCCCAGTCCGATTGAGAATCTGTGGTCAGATTTGAAGATCAATGTTAACTATCATAAGTATCCAACCTGAAGGAGGTGGAAAGGTTTTGCCTTGACGAATGGGCAAAAATCCCAGTTGTGAGATGTAACAGGCCCATAGAGACTTAGCTGGAATCACTGCAAAAGGTGGCTCTACGAAGAATTGACTTTAGGGGGTTGTGGGTGGTGGGGTTAACAGTTATACACTGAAGTTTTCTGTGATTTTGACCTATTTGTCTTTACTTCACAAAAAAAATACATCCTTAGTTGTAAGCATGTTCTGTAAATAAAATGATGCAAACTCAAAAAAATCCATTTTAATTTCAGGTTATGAAGCAACAAAACATAAAAAATGCCAAGTCATTGAAGGTTTTCGCAAGGCACTGTAAAATGATCCAGCCAGAAACAGATAATTCTGCACTGAAGAGAGATTTAAGACAGCTATATTTTAATTTTGCAAACACACACACACAAAAACATTTTCAATACTACTTTGGCACGAAGACTGTAGATTGTAAGAAACACCCTAGACAGATCACCAGTCCATCACAGAGACAAGACCATAAAATTACAATTTATGCTCATGTCACTGTGATGGATTGGTGACCTGTTCAAGGTGCATCTCATCTCTGACCCATGACTGCTAGAGAAACGCACCAGACCCCCGGTAACCCTGCACGGATAAGCAGGTGTAGACAATGGATGGATGGAAGGATGGTCTTGTCAAAAATGGACTGAAAATATTCTACACTATTTAGAAATTGTTAACTCTAGTTTTCTTCTCACCTTCTCCCAACAGCATGTATTGATGTATGTACTGGAATTACATTTGCACCCACAGCTGAACCGTATGCACAGGGATAGTTTGTGTGGTACATTGAGACAATTGCACAATGTTTTACATCGTCCTGTAAATTGACTGCTACCTACAATCTTCTGACTTAAACTTGAACTTCAAACTTCAAGACTGTAAAGTGACTATGTCTTTTAGACCTAAACATTTAAATATTATCAGATATTGACTATTTGCACACTTGACTTCTACAATTGCACAGTACAATTGCACAGTAAATTACATCATTCCCTAAACTGACTGCTACCTGTCTTTTTGACTTAAACATTCAATTTCTCCAAATGACTACTTGCACACTTTTCAACTTCCTTAGGAATGTTTGTCTGATACATTCATGCAATCTTGCCAAAAAGGTTAAAAAACAAAACAGCTGGACTTTTTATCGAAGTTTGAAGATGTTTTGCTTCCTATCTCAATTCAAAATGTCTGGAGTAGTGTGGAGCTCCAAGCTTTATGGTACTGCCCAACAAAGGCCTTGTAATGGCTTAGACAACATGCAATAAATTCTACTAAAGATGAATGCAAGGATTAGTTTTTCCACATCCTGCTGAGACATTAGTCCTTTAATCCTGGAAATGTTCCTCAGTTGATAGAAAGCCGACCTTGTAATTGTCTTTAGATGCTTTTGGAGGGTCAGGTCTGAGTCCATCACTACACCCACCCTGATCAGTGGTTCCTAGCTGAAGCAGCTGGAGCTGTGTGCTAACTTTTGATCTCTCCTCTATTGGTCCAAATATTATTACTTCTGTTTTGTTTTTATTCAACTGAAGAAAATTTTGGCACATCCCGGCATTGATTTCTTCTAGGGATTTACTTAGTGCCTAAACTGGTTCGTAGTCACCTGGTGACATGGTGATGTAGAGCTGTGTGTCATCTGCATAGTTATGGTAGCTGATGTTGTTGTTTTTTATTATCTGAGCAAGAGGGAGCATGTAGATATTGAAGAGGAGGGGACCCAGGATGGACCCTTGGGGAACCCCACATGTGATTTTTGTCATCTTTGATGTAAAGTTACCTACTGACACAAAAGATTCCCTGTCCTTTAAGTAGGATTTAAACCAGTGGAGAGCTGTACCAGAGAGGCCGACCCAGTTCTCCAGGCGCTCTAACAGAATGGAGTGATGGACAGTATCAAATGCTGCACTGAGGTCCAATAGAACCAGCACGGTGGTTCTTCCACAGTCTGTATTTATATGGATGTCATTAAACACCTTGATAAGGCAGTCTCTGTACTGTGGTGAGCACAGAAACCTGACTGGAAAACGTCAAAGCGGCTGGTTGTTGTTAAAAAGGTGTTTAATTGTTGAAATACAGCTTTTTCAATAATCTTACTGGTAAAGGGGAGGTTTGAGATGGGCCTGTAGTTATGGAGTAGAAGTTTGTCTAAACTGTTCTTTTTCAGCAGTGGTTTTTATAATTGCTGTTTTTAGGGACTGGGGGAAAACACCTGACAGAAGGGAAGTGTTTATTATCTGAGTCAACTCAGACGCTATGACAGGTAAAACTTTTTTAAAGAAAGCTGTGGGGAGAACATCAAGGCAGCAGGAGGAGGAACTTAGCTGCTGAATGATCTCCTCTAAGCTTTTGTGGTTTATTTGACTCAATTGGGACATTTTGTCAGGGTAAGTTCCAGCTGAATACAGCTTTGGTTCTGGTGTTGATATGGAAGTACAAAGTGATCCCCTAATTTTTTGGATTTTCTCAGTAAAGAAGTTAGCAAATTCATTGCAGGCCCTGGTGGAGTGCAGCTCAGACATCACGGACAGGGGAGGATTTGTTAACCTGTTTTTCTTGATGATCTCAGAGAAGAAAGATTCTCTTGCATTTTTCAGTTGTAAGTTATATCTGTAAAGTCTCTCTTTATAGATGTCATAGTGAACCTGGAGTCTGTTCTTTCTCCACCTGCGTTCAGCTTTTCAACACTCCCTTTTTTCATCTCTAACTGCTGGAGCATTTCTCCAAGGAGATTTTTTCTTCCCGGAAAAAAACTTTTACTTTAACTGGAGCAACGCAGTCAATGACGTCTGAGACTCTAGAATGAAAGTTATCTACTAGTTCATCTACTGAGTTGCAGCCCAAGGTTGAAGTATCAGAGTAAGCTTGAATAAAAGTTTCCGTGGCATTGTCCTTAAAAGTGCGTTTTCTTACGATGTCCCTTTGGCTAAATGAATCACTGGAAATTATGCTTTCAAAGGTAACAGAAAAATGATCAGATAGGGCAACATCAGTTACATTGACCTGTGAAATGTTTAGACCTTTAGTGATGATTAAGTCTAAAATATGTCCCTGTTTGTGTGTTGGCTGTTTAACATTCTGAGTTAAACCAAAGTTTCTAAGTGTGTTACACAGTTCTTTTATACTTCTGTCTTCAGGGTTGTCAACGTGAAAGTTAAAGTCTCCCACAATAATTAAACTGTCAAAATCAACACATATCACAGACAGGAGGTCACTAAGATCATTAAAAAAGTTTGATGTGGACTTGATGTTGATGTTTCTGAATGCAAACATTCAGAAACATAGTTCGTACCTGAAGAGCCAAATGTTCAAGAGTCGAATGGTAAAAAGGTGTTCCCAAAAACACCTTTTTACACTTTAGTGAATCATTAAACAATGTTGCCACTCCTCTACCTTTCCTTTGCTGTCTGCTCTCACAAAGAAAATTGTAGTTTGGAGGAGTCGACTCCATCAGAATAGCTGCTTCATTAGATTAATGTAACCATGTTTCTGTTAAAAACATTACATCAATATTTCTCCACTTAGGGAAAATAAATCTGTTGAGCTCCCTGTCGAATTAAGACAGAAATTCTTAATGCTACAGTTCCAGACAGGGCACGTGTAAAAAAAAAGAATTGTGGGACATTGTCAATTGATAGAAATAAAGTAAAAATTTTAGACTTTCTAAATCCACTATATACATTTCCCATTTGTTTGAGAGAGTGCATTTTCTCAAAGTATTGCAAATTAATTTCACACTAGTTCTAATTCCTGAGAAAAATATCTTATCTTTCTTATGAACATGCTTAAATAGTGGTGGCCCCTAATGATTTATATGTGTAATACACTGTCCATCTTTTAAAGGTTTAAAGCCTACCTTTATTGTTATTTTCATTTTATGTTCCTCTATGAATTAATATTGTAATATTGCAGCAATAGCAGCACCCTGCACTTTGAATCATCTTGTTACCGAAAAGTAACAAGATGATTCAACAAGATGCTATATAAATAAACTTGCCTTGCCTTGCAATTTACAGAACTAGTTTCCCATGTGAAGGCCACTTTTACAAACCACATAATAATATTGCCTTCTCTTCCTTGAATGAACCAAAAAGCAAAAGACAGGAACTCAAGAAAACTGGATTTGTGACATAGCAATATTTTCACAAGAATTATGATTGGTTGACAGCTCAAGACAAATAAATTGCTGAGATCGCAGCAAAGAATTGAAGTACATGCCAATAGGAAGAAACTAACTTAATAAATAAAATTAAGTACAATGAATATATCTGTCAGCGGCTCCTTCACAGGTAATCCACGCTTGTGACGTTTTCTCCCCCAACCCGGAAAGGTTTTCCGGGGAGGGCGGAGATTGTGGCGATTTCCTCCTTTAGTGCTCCATGGTGTTCAACCATTCACCTCATTCTTTTCCACACGATGAGTGATGTATTAGGTCTTCTCACGGTGAAAGCTTTGAAATGGGCTATTGAGGGGGGGTGGTATCAGGATCTGTGGAGTGGCCTTAGGCTGCTTCCTTTTTTCCACAGGTGGAGGCTGATCACAGGGAGGCGGACACCCACAGGTGTGCGTCTCTGGAGGCGTACTTAAGGAGACGGCTGCCAGCACTCCGACGCCAGAGTGTTACTGCCCTTGTGGTTTGACTCAGCTGGCCAACTCCTCCACACACTAAAATGTTCCACCATTAACTATGTGTTTTCCTTGTCCGTCCGTCCGTCCGTCCGTCTTCTTCCGCTTATCCGGGGTCGGGTCGCGGGGGTAGCAGCTTCAGTAGGGAGGCCCAGACGTCCCTCTCCTCAGCCACTTGGGCCAGCTCCTCAGGAGGAATCCCAAGGCGTTCCCAGGCCAGCCGGGAGACATAGTCCCTCCAGCGTGTCCTGGGTCTTCCCCTGGGCCTCCTCCCGGTGGGACGTGCCCGGAACACCTCACCAGGGAGGCGTCCAGGAGGCATCCTGACCAGATGCCCGAGCCACCTCAACTGGCTCCTCTCGACGTGGAGGAGCAGCGGCTCTACTCTGAGTCCTCCCCGGATGACTGAGCTCCTCACCCTATCTCTAAGGGAGAGCCCAGACACACTACGGAGAAAACTCATTTCAGCCGCTTGTATCCGGGATCTCGTTCTTTCGGTCACGACCCAAAGCTCGTGACCATAGATGAGGGTAGGAACGTAGATCGACCGGTAAATCGAGAGCTTCGCCTTTTGGCTCAGCTCTCTCTTCACCACAACGGATCGGTACAGCGCCCGCTTCACAGCAGACGCTGCACCAATCCGCCTGTCGATCTCCCGCTCCATCTTCCCCTCATTCGTGAACAAGACCCCAAGATACTTGAACTCCTCCACTAGGGGCAGCACATTCTCCCCAACCCGGAGAAGGCACTCTACCCTTTTCCGGTTCAAGACCATGGTCTCGGATTTGGAGGCACTGATTTTCATCCCGGCCGCTTCGCACTCGGCTGCGAACCGCTCCAGTGAGAGCTGTAGATCACGCCCTGATGAAGCCAATAGGACCACGTCATCCGCGAATAGCAGAGACGCAATCCTAAGGCCACCAAAACGGATCCCCTCAACACCTTGGCTGCGCCTAGAAATTCTGTCCATAAAAGTTATGAACAGAATCGGTGACAAAGGGCAACCTTGGCGGAGTCCAACTCTCACCGGAAACGAGTCCGACTTACTGCCGGCAATGCGGACCAGACTCTGACACCGGTCGTACAGAGACCTGACAGCCCTTATTAAAGGGTCCGGTACTCCATACTCCCGGAGTACCCCCCACAGGATCCCCCGGGGGACACGGTCGAATGCCTTCTCCAGATCCACAAAGCACATGTAGACTGGTTGGGCAAACTCCCATGCCCCCTCAAGAATCCTGCTGAGGGTATAGAGCTGGTCCAGTGTTCCACGGCCAGGACGAAAACCACACTGCTCTTCCTGAATCCGAGATTCGACTATCCGACGGACCCTCCTTTCCAGAACCCCTGAATAGACCTTACCAGGGAGGCTTAAGAGTGTGATTCCCCTGTAGTTGGAACACACTCTCCGGTCCCCCTTTTTAAATAGGGGGACCACCACCCCAGTCTGCCAATCCAGAGGAACTGCCCCCGATGTCCACGCAATGTTGCAGAGCCGCGTTAACCAACACAGCCCCACAACATCCAGAGCCTTAAGGTACTCAGGGCGAGTCTCATCCACCCCCGGGGCCTTGCCACCGAGGAGCTTTTTAACAACCTCGGCAACCTCAGCCCCAGAGATGGGAGAACCCGACCCAGAGTCCTCAGGCTCTGCTTCCTCAATGGAAGACGTGTTGGTGGGATTAAGGAGGTCTTCGAAGTATTCCGCCCACCGACGCACGACGTCCCGAGTCGAGGTCAGCAGCACACCACCCCCACTGTAAACAGTGTTGGTACTGCACTGCTTCCCCCTCCTGAGACGCCGGATAGTGGACCAGAATCGCTTCGAAGCCGTACGGAAGTCTTTCTCCATGGCCTCTCCGAACTCTTCCCACGCCCGAGTTTTTGCCTCGGCGACCAGCCGAGCCGCCTGCCGCTTCGACTGCCGGTACACATCAGCTGCTTCCGGAGTCCCACAGGCCAAAAAAGCCCGGTAGGACTCCTTCTTCAGCTTGACGGCTTCCCTCACCGCTGGTGTCCACCAGCGGGTTCGAGGGTTGCCGCCGCGACATGCACCGACAACCTTGCGACCGCAGCTCCGACTAGCCGCCTCAACAATAGAGGCGTGGAACATGGTCCATTCAGACTCAATGTCCCCCGCCTCCCTCGGGACGTGTTCAAAGTTCTCCCGGAGGTGGGAGTTAAAGCTCCGCCTCACAGGGGACTCTGCCAGACGTTCCCAGCAAACCCTCACAGTACGTTTGGGCCTGCCCGGTCGGACCGGCTTCCTCCCCCGCCATCGGAGCCAACTCACCACCAGGTAGTGGTCGGTGGAGAGCTCCGCCCCTCTCTTCACCCGAGTGTCCAAGACATACGGCCGCAGATCAGATGAAACGACAACAAAGTCGATCATTGAACTGCGACCTAGGGTGTCCTGGTGCCAAGAGCACATATGGACACCCTTATGCTTGAACATGGTGTTTGTGATGGACAATCCATGACGAGCACAGAAGTCCAACAACAAAACACCACTCGAGTTCAGATCAGGTGGGCCATTCCTCCCAACCACGCCCCTCCAGGTCTCACTGTCATTGCCCACGTGAGCGTTGAAGTCCCCCAGCAAAACGAGGGAGTCCCCAGGAGGGGCACTCTCCAGTACCCCTTCCAAGGACTCCAAAAAGGGTGGGTAATCTGAACTGCTGTTTGGCGCATAAGCGCAAACAACAGTCAGAACCCGTCCCCCCACACGAATGCGGAGGGAGGCCACCCTCTCGTTCACCGGGGAAAACCCCAACGTGCAGGCACCGAGATGGGGGGCAACAAGTATGCCAACCCCAGCTCGGCGCCTCGCACCATGGGCAACTCCAGAGTGGAAGAATGTCCAGCCCCTCTCAAGGAGACTGGTTCCGGAGCCAGAGCGGTGCGTCGAGGTGAGTCCGACTATCTCTAGTCGGAACCTCTCAACCTCCCCTCCCTGGGCTGCCACCTTACCGTGGTGGAGGGGTTTGAGTGTCCCAATGATCCTAGGAGCTATGCTGTCAGGGGCTTTAAGCCCCTAGTAGGGTCACCCAAGGCAGACAGGTCCTAGGTGAGGGACCAGACAAAGCGCAGGCCAAAACTCCCCTTATGATGAGTACGATTGTTGGACCTCGTGTTCCCTCGCCCGGACGCGGGTCACCGGGGCCCCACTCTGGAGCCAGGCCTGGAGGTGGGGCACGTTGGCGAGCGTCTGGTGGCCGGGCTTTTACCCATGGAGCCCGGCCGGGCTCAGCCCGAAGAGGTGACATGGGTCCCCCTTCCGATGGGCTCACCACCTGTCAGAGGGGCCAAAGGGGTCGGGTGCATTGTGCAACGGGTAGCAGTAGAGGGCGGGGACCTTGGCGTTCCGATCCTCGGCTGCAGAAGCTGGCTCTTGGGACGTGGAATGTCACCTCTCTGGTGGGGAAGGAGCCTGAGCTTGTGCGCGAGGTGTTTTCCTTGTGCTCAGATTATTCCTCTTCGGACTCCCGCTCCAAAGTTCTCCACGTTCCCAGGAACCTTCCAAGACTCTGTCCATCAAGCTCCTCAAGAAATCCCAGCTGGCAGCTGCTCCGCCTCCGTTGCTCCAGAGCACCGAATGAACCTTGCTCACCCTCCACCGACCTCTGCCTCCCTGCCTCGCCTACTTCCACGACCTGGCGCTCAGCTACCAGCAAGCTTCGCTCCACAGTGTCCTGCTCACTCCTTACTGGCGAATTCTCGACGCACTCTACGTAAGCTTACTCCCCACGTTAGTTATCGCCATCGCTCCCGCTCCCTCCACTCACCTCTCTCTCTCCCATAGGCACTGCTCCGCTCCGCTGGCTGCGAGATCCCGATCCGACTTCAACCTTTTAATAAATCATTGTTTTTACATCTGATCTACCTTCTCCCGAGTGTGTGTTCTGCATGTGGGCCAAACACTTACCCGGTGTCATGACAACATCATTAGTAAACAGAAGGAACTGACAGAATACGGCTTGTCAGTGTATTATCTAAAAGTTTCTTTCCAGTTTATCAAACAAATGATACAGCTCTGCATTGAAGTGTGATTACTTACTCTGCATATCAAAATATGTTTGCTGTTGTGTTTGCTAATTTGGACTACAAAACAGAATGCTTTTTTTCTGCTGATTTGTGTTTTAGGTACAGTTTGATAGTGAGCTGAGGTGCAAAATAGACTACATTTATTTAGATGTGGCATATAGCTCACTTCTGGGAAAGAGGAGTAGAAGGCAGAGACTTTTTGTAAGGATTACGTTTGCACGTTTGTATCCGAGTCTTCTTTTCAATCTGTGGAGAATGAATGGTCTGTTGTCATGGACCTTTCTTTAAACTAGAGAACAAACAGTAATTGGTTCCATTTGAAGGTGAAAATCGAGGAATGTGAACGTCAAGTCTTTTTCCCTAGTTGTTAGCACATGTCAGGTTGCATGTGGCTAAATCTACTCTTTGGGGCTTTGTTATTTTCACACATATTGATTCTTCCCTATGTGCTCTGTCTGATAAGTTTTTTTTTTATTCTCCTTTTGAAGCACCTATCATCAAGTCTGGTAGTACTGGATGCAGTTTAATTGATGTGAGTTGTTTGTTAATTATCAAGAATTATGAAATGTGTTAATTTTTTTCCCTCAAATCACATTTGCCTAAAAAAGTTCATTTTCTTCACTTTCTTAACTGAACTCATGTTTCAAAAATTTTATATTTCATCTCAAAGTTATGGCTAATGGATATACAGGCAACATTAGGCAATAGCTGGCACCAGCTGCCTCTTCAGACACCTGTCAGATCTGTTTCATCCTCCGATCTGTATTAATTTGAGGTCTCAGCGCTGGCTGAGATAGATTTAAAAGAGGGATGAATATAATACTTCTCTTTGCAAAACCAATTTTCTCCTTTGTTTTTAATATTGGTACAGGTTCACAAACAATGTAAGAATATAAATTTTATCATGCTACTTACATATCTGCCTTTCATTTAACAGGTGGAGGAATATGTGCTGCCTTAGGCACATAACACTGCGGCATTGTTTTCCTACATATTTGAAAATGTAGCATACATAATTTGATCACCATTTAAGTCAGAATGCTACATAATTTCATGACTTGTCAAAAAAACTCAGTCGCTGCAATTATTGCAGTCCAAATTGCATGACCAAACATTACATTTCTCCATACAACATCATGAAAACACTTTTGTGTGCTGATTAAGATTAACCTCAGCAGAGTAAAGAAAAAAATGACCTGACTGACTTTCTAAATAATTTGACCTGATCGCTAGGGGACATTCACAGTACATTGCAAATTAATGCACAGGTAGTCAGCTAAACCTCAAATATGAAAAGAGAGAGACGGGTGCCATTACTGTAACAGTAACATACCCCTATGGCACTATTTAACACTCATGTCACACCCTTTATCCTAATGTGTATGAACTATTCTAATTGACAGCACTTCAAAAGCGACAAAATTATTTAAAATATGTACTTCATGTTCCACAAAGTCCACTTAACTTTCTCACTTTTAGAGCTGCAAAACTGGCATTTTTAAAACGCTTGATAGATTACAAGACATTATACACTATGTCAGGTACTTATCTCCCTGTAAAGTACTGTCATGAACCCACCTTAGGTAACCACACAGGCAAGGTTGTGAATGTTTAACAATGATACCTGCTAATGAATATTTTAAATATTACATTGATAATTGGAAGTCAGAGCTTTGCCCAATTGTACCTAATTAAGCTAATTTGACTATTAAAAAACAAAACAGATATTTATATTGTGTGCAATTTAAATGATTTTTCTCCTCTGAATTTAGAAGTTGTTTGACAGCAAAACACAAATAGTTTTTGTAGAACTGCAGGTAATTAGCTGGAAATAATAAATTGCTACTTTTAATCAGACCCTCATTGTCGGTGAATGTCTTTGTTTTTGTACTTATTAAGAGTCTGAACAGATTCATACAGGTTCAACTACTTTTTCTCTTCATGTGAGGCAGAGAATAACACCCTCCGTTGTGTTTTATATGGTGGTACAACAGAGAGTACTCTGAGAAAATTGTATGTATTTAGTAAAAGAAGACACCAGAGGTTCTGCCCTGTTTATTACATGGCCCATTTCTCAAAATGAAAAAATAAAAACCCAATCATTCAAAGAAAAATCTTATATTCAACAGGAATGTCATATCCACAGAGCTAAGTGCAGGTCGGTGTGGTGTGTGTCTCTCATCACCTCTTCTGTGCAGGATATCACTGGCAGACTTGGTCCTGCAGCTGCAGCACTACAGGACTAATCAGGAGGAGCTTAAAAAGAGAAACATTGTATGTATTTAGCAAAAGAAGACCTTAGAGGTTCCCATTAGGTAGATGCCAGATTGTTTATATCAAGGGTGTGTTTCTTAGAGTGAACCTGCTGACAGGCAGAAGCAGCACAGTGAATAGAAGAATTTAATAAAGAACAGAAAAACTTACCTACAGACATGTACTACAGAAAAAGGTATTTTGGTTTGGCTTGGCATGAGCAAAATAGTATTCAAATGTGAGGAGTGAATGAAACTGACCAGTATAAATATGGCTTTGTGTGGATGAAAACAAAGAGATCAATTCGGATAAACAGGTGACCACAATGACACCAATTACCCATATGGAAAAGAAATAAAAAAAACATCCGTTTATGTTTCAAATAGTGTGCTTCATATACTGTAAGGCTTATATGATTTACTCTTGAAAGTGGCCACCTTTGCATTTATTTTATACAATATAATGAATTTTAAAAGAATCATGTGAAAACTACGCATGTTGTATATAAGTAAAGCATATGTTGACATGTTTTCCATATGTTTGGTATCTTTTTCATGTTTTAAAAAATATGTTTTTTAAACAGTGCAGAAGTTGGCCAGAAGTTCTCTAATCAGAACTGAGCTAAGCTATATGTCAACCATCCACTTTCCCACAGGCTTTCAGAATGCTTTAAATCCATCTCAGTTAGTTAGACCATGTGCGTATGTACATACAATGTACACTGTCTAGCTCGATTGTATTTCAGGTACTGAATTACTGTAAACTATTCGAAAAGGGAGCTCATTTTGGGTTTGTGAGCTGATAAGGGAACTTTCAAAACTCTTATTAACGAAACATATGAAATTGGACATCAGTGAAGAAAATGTACATTTATTGTTATGCGAAGCATGTTTCAATGCCTCTTAACAACATTTACATATTTTGCTGAAAAATGACCAAAGAACAGTTGTTTAGTGGTACAAGTATCACTATATTGAACTCGGGTTATGTAAAAACACAGCCAATTATTGAAATTTATTCTAAAAGATAATGCACAATGTATGCTATGTGTTGATAATGTGCCAAATGAACTATTTCTCCAACAAGAATTGCACAAATAGTCTTTTATGATATATTTATAATGCTTATAAAATATTTTGCAAAAATACTAAAGTTGGCAATAATTTAACAGTTAACTGCCTTCTGCTTTTTGCGTATTCAAGCATTTCCTTGTAATTGTATGGCAATTGTAGGGTGGCAGGCTGAGAGTGGCATGCCCAGAACTAAACAAATATCCACTGACAAAGCCTAACCGAGAATTAAATCATAAGACAGCAAAATGAACAAAAGAATAAACTAGAAAAGCTAAAAATAAGGAAACGCATAGACATAGAAAAACATCTAACAAACAGGAACATAGAGAATGTGGCAAAACCCAAAGGGCAAAACTAATAACAATATGGCAAGACCTATAAAACATAATATAAATGACAAGAAAAATACAGATCTAAAAAAAAAAAAACATAACCAAACACCTCAAAATTATGACATTTTACCCAGCTTGATAATCAGGCCCACCTTTTATGTGTTGCATCATTCTTCCGCTGCTAACTCTGATTAGTTTTCCCTCCTTTTCCAGAATTCATTCCAGGCCCATTCTCAAGTTCCCATGTTCCAATCCTCTGCTTCATTACTCACAGAATCACTGAAGAAATCCTTTTGAGATCACATTGCCAATATCCTGACTGCTTCTCGAACCGTTCTCCTAAATTCAGCCAGGAACATCAATCAGGCACTTTCCACAAGCTCATCTGGCTGTCCACCCTTCCATCGCAACCTGCTCCACTGCTCACCACTTGCTTGGAGGAAAGAAATAGAAACATAGCATTACTAAGTAACCATTTACCACCCCCTGCACACCTCAGACTCTGTTTATTTGCTCACTTTCTACTGATTTACCACCAAGAAGTAAGAACTTTTCTTCATCTCTTAACTCATTACTTGTTATCTTACAACTTTGTGATCCACTTACCTCTCCTCGCCCAAGCCCAAGCAACACCCTGCCAAGAACCCGGAAGATTTACAACTCTGTTCATCATTTTCAGTAAATCTTTTAAACCTTCACTCTATTCCCGTAATAGTTGTCTAGACCAGAGTCAGACTTGAAACAGACATGAAAAGCAATGCTGTCTTTATAGATGAAAGAGACTCTTCAGGACAGTGCAATGAGTATGAGTTTCTATCAGATTTCTGTCCTGCTAAAAAAAACGGACCATTGCATATTTGTTGTCATACATTTAATTAAATCAATGTATTTATATTGCCCCTGTTTTAAATAAATGTCATCTTAAAGCACTTTATAAGATAATACATCCAATGCATATGTAGTTGTATATAAGACAATTGGATACAGGTGATTATAATTCCTTGCCAATTGGTAAAAATTCATCCACCTAAGAAGGTTCAACTGATTGAGTTATTTGCAACAATTCCTCATTCTTAGCAAGTATTAGGTGGTAGTGTGTAACATGCGTCACTTGATCTAAATGCACAGAACTCAGCCTTCAAGTCTGGTGACAAGGAGGCACTGAGGACAGCGAGAGCCAAGTTGAACCATGCCATCAGGTTAGCGAAGCGTAACCACAGTCAGAAAATCCAGGATCTTTTCCACGATGTCAGCTACACCAGGAGGATGTAGCGAGGCATACAGGTGATCGCTGAATACAACACGCCCTCCCACCCCCCCGGTGGGTGAAGTTGATCCTGACTTCCTCAATGGACTAAATAACTTCTTTGGGAGGTTTGAGGCACTAAACAGCACTCCAGCAGTGAAAGCTGTTCCCCATCAGGACGAGGAGGTCCTCCGCCTTGACACAGCCGACGTGTGGAAGACTCTGAGGAGAGTCAACCCCGCGGAAGGCCCCAGGCCCCGACAACATACCTGGGTGGGAATGTGCAGGTTAGCTGGCTGGTGTCCTCACAGACATTTTTAACACCTTGTTGGATCAAGCCACAGTGCCAGCCTGCTTCAAGTCTGCCTCCATCATTCCGGTGCCAAGGGAACCTCAAGTCACCTGTTTTGATGACTACCGGCCTGTTGCACTGACTCCCATCATGATGAAGTGCTTTGAAAGGCTGGTAAAATACATCATCTCCAGACTCCCCCCAACATTCGACCTGTTCCAGTTTGCCTACCGGCGGAACCGCTCCACTGAGGACGCCATCTCCTCCGCTCTTCACCTGAGCCTGGCACACCTGGAGGAGAAGAACACCCACGTGCGAATGCTGTTCCTGGACTTCAGTTCAGCGTTCAACACCATCATCCCACAGCATCTGGTAGGAAAACTGGAACATCTGTGCTTGAGCACACCCCTTCGCAACTGGCTGCTAGACTTCCTCACCAACAGACCTCAGTCACTCTGGGTCGGACAGAACACCTCTGACGTCATCACCCTCAGCATAGGCTCCCCTCAGGGCTGCGTCCTGAGCCCCCTGCTGTTCACCCTGATGACACAAGACTGCGCCCCCAGGTTCACCGCCAATCACACTGTGAAGTTTGCATATGACACAACGGTGGTGGGCCTCATCAGAGACGACAACGACCGGGACTACAGAGAGGAGGTGGAGTAGCCGGTGGGCTGGTGCAGAGGCAACAGCCTGATCCTGAACGTGGAGAAGGGGGTGCAAATCACGGACAACCTCACCTGGTCTGTGAACACCACATCACTGGTGAAGAGGGCACAGAAGCGCTTGTATGTCAAGCGCTTCTGCTTGAAGTACGAGCAGAAGCTTGTAGGTGCAGAGTAGCTAAGCGGTTTGCTAGCTTGTTGTGAACTACAGAAGCATCCATCTAGTTTTTCAAAGCTATTTTGTCTTTCAATGCTGCTACGTCAAGTGTCAACGTCTTGACACTTGACACGCGATGTTTAAACAACTGTGAGTTGAACTAAGAATTGCTACCTCGCATTTTAATCCATTTTAGACTTGCTTATTTTTATTTATTTTCTTTTGCATGTTTATTTTAGTAGTGAGTAGAGTTTCCTAGGTTATTGAATTAGAATAATTACTGTAACGGAATTGTTTTGGTTTAATAAATGATAATGTGTGGAATAGTAATGGTTTGTGTTTATTTTGATCCAGAGTCGCATGGTCTTTCAGAATACAAAATTACCTCTTTTTGAGTTAACATCTGAAATCAGCTGAGGCATTTTCATTGGTTTGTGGTAAAAGAGTAAGGATTAATCTCTGATTGCAGTTATAATTTGAGTTATCAACGCTTGCTGGATAAATCTCATCGGTCAAAAAACGATCAGAGAACCCTGTTCCAGCATAAATGTGTTCATAGCAGCTAATTAATAAATGCATTATTGGTATTAATCATTACAAGCTTATAGCCCTGGGATCACAACCATTTGAACTAAATTTGTTATAGCTACCATTTGAGTTTGAATGACCTGTTATTAAAATTATAATAGCAAATTATTATAAATAATAGTAATCATAATTAAACAGGTTTCTGGCATAACAGACAGACAGACAGACAGATAGTAAGTATCCTCTTGGGGCTCCAAACTGATAAAAACATTTAAGGATACACTCAGTGACCTCCTTGGCAGACTTTGTTTTTAATGGGTAAGCCTGTGACCACTTGGTGAAGTTGTCAACCATCACACAGATGTACTGGTTCCCTTTTGTTGTGGTAGTTACTTTCCCAATTAAGTCCATCCCGACCAGTTCAAATGGCTGAGAATCCTGAAACAAGACAATATATTTTCACTACAAAAACACAAACCATCTCTCTCAGACAGAGCTTCATTTGGGAAACGTTCAAAGGAGTTTCTCTTTTAAATAAAATGAAGTCTCTTAATCTGTCCTTTAGGTGTCTTTCTGGGATTAAGGTTGTACCCCTTCATGAAAAGGGTAATATTAATGGACAAACCTTTATCGGTGTAAACGCTGATGGTTTCTTGAGACATGGAGTGTTGGCTTGACAGTCTAAGCAATGGGAGACCTAAAGTACAGAATGTCATGTAATGAAGAACAAAACTCAAAGGTAAAACCATGTGATGTAAAATAAATGAAGAAATAACTGGAATAAAACATTATGATTTATTAAATTTTGTACTGATAGTTCTATTTTGTGTATGTAGTGCTTACTGTAATGCTACAGCTCGCTGTGTTTGTTTTGATCATGTGTGCTACACAGCTCAGAAGCTAGTATGAGCAAAGCCTGTTGTTTGTACTTCCTCACATAAGCACCAAGCAAGTGCAACCCATGCACCCATTGATTGTATCCAGCATCATCTACGACGAGAGTAATAAAAAATATTATAGTTGAGCAGGCCAGCATGTTCCTGTACTTATCCAGAGCATTTCGTTTTGCCAGTCACAACCTTTTCTGGCCCTTTTGTTTTACTTTGAGTCAGACAAAAAGTAGCAGATTTGTATATCCTCCATGGCTTCATCCAAGAAAGTGACAGTTGCAAATTGTTGCAAATTGTCAAGAAAATATGAACTAAGCTGCCCCCCCCCCCCATTGAGCTTGTATGAGCTTTAGACTATAAATGAAAAATGAAAGCAGTAGTGTTACATCATCTGAATTCAAACTGGGTTCTACAGTTTTATTATGCCAGTCAATGTACAGTGGAAAGGTACTGTGTGTGTGTGTGTGTGTGTATATATATATATATATATATATATATATATATATATATATATATATATATATATATATATATATATATATATATATATATATATATATATATATATATATATATATGTGTGTGTGTGTGTGTGTGTGTTTCAAATAGTTACACCAAAGTGCTTTTTGCAACAATACAAAATTCCCAAATCTTTGATTTTAACATCAATGACAAGTTTGGTATAATGGTGGGTTTTTCTTCCGGAAGGTATGCCATGCTATACAACTTTACACACATATTGGTACCATATAGTCAGAATCACAGAAACACATAAATAATCTAGTTTGATCCCGTGGCCTTTTCTTGAACACCTGTTATGCTCTGTCATATTCATTATGCAAATCAGGTAGATGGGGCCAGTGAAGTTGTCAACACAAATGGGGCATCTTGGTTCCAGTGAAGTAACACATTCATCTCTCAGACCTCTAAGATGTGCAAGATGAAAGTCACAAGAAAGTCAAACTAATTTCCAAGTTACTGCAAGCTTTTGGCAAGTGTCTGTTTGAAAGCTTGTTAAAAAGTTTCTTTTTATGAGCAATGGGACTCTACTTGATAGGCTATTCTATTTTGGTTGTAAAAAGAAGCTTTCCTTTTTTTATTTGTTTTGCAGCAAGCACGAAGATGGTACGTGTCTTTGTAAGAATTTTAAGATATGTTTTCAGCTGTCTCGATCCTTATCACAATGAAAGCTGTTGAATCTGATAACCATCTTCTATTTGCATTTTTGCAAATATTTTTATTCTTTTATTAGAGATTAGTGCATTCTGTATTTCAAATGTAGGTTTAAATGTGGGAATAATTTCCTGTCAAATCTGATCCAATGTCGATACTTGGCTTCGCTCTTTCCACATTTTGTAATGTTAGAACTTTACTTCAAAACAATATCAATATTTCCCCTAAATAATTTGCATGCTATACCCTATAATGATGATGTGACAAAACTTTACAAAAAAACTTTGTAAATTTAATGGAAATAGAAAAATATAAACTAATAATATGGAAACGAGTATTCAAAGCCTTTGCGTATTTGGCACACTAGTGTTTGGGTACGTTTATGTTATGTTTTATGATCTTTTTAAGCTTGGTCAGGTTGGTACACATTTTTTTAGGTCTTTTCAAATAGATCATAAATAGAAGGTTGTATTCTAAATTATGTTTAATCAGCTGAATTTTACCACGTATGGACTCCAAACACAGCCATACAGTCATCCACCATCGAAATCTGCTTGTCCATCCAGGATAACAGAGGCCTAGTGCGTATCTTCAGCAGCCATTGAGTGAGAGGCAGGGCACGTCCTGCACAGGTCCAAACAATTTATAACAAAAAAACAGAAACTGCTGAAGGCTGGTTCAAACGGCAAGATAATTAGCCCAATTTTTGCCCCAATTGTGACAGGCCCTGACTATTGGGGTGGCTTGTAAGGTCATCTCAAGAGATATTCCTGCCATTTGTGGTGTGTTAAGAGTGATCTGGTCCGCTAAGTAGAACGTTAGGACTGCTCCAACCTCCAATCGGGGATATTCAACATGTTGGATTGTCTTGCCCCGATATTCTTGGGTGTGGGGTGGACAAATGAACAGGCAGCCTGTTTAATGTGACGAGGTGAGGGAAACACAGAGATAGAGAAAAAAACAGCTCATAGTGCAGCAAACGTTGAGCTCACCAGTTGCAATGTCTCCACTCGTTAACCAACACTTTTTCTTTTTGTCATGTTTTTTCTCTGTTATAATTAGTTCACACAGTATTGCCATTATTCTTCCTCGTCATCCAAGTTTACTTAATCTGAACTCAAGTTTGATCTTGAGAGGTTTCGAAAGTGTTCCCGTCGACATCTGAATAATCCCAAATGAAATCTGTTTGTTTGTGGTGTGTTGTGCTTGCCCTCTGACTGGACACCACACACTGTACAAGCAAAGCTGATTTGTCTAGAATTTTTTATAGTCACGTGTTGTTTGGAAAATGAGCCAACTCACTATTGGGTCAGGACCTGTTTTCAGTGGGTCACGGGCTTTTGCCTGATCAAGACAAGCTAACCCTATCTGCTTAAACTTTTTACAGTTGTAATGCCAGTTCAGACGTGACGGACTGCATTAATTCGGGACATGACGGACTGCATTTCCCATTATGCAATGTGGTCAAAATGGCCACCAACTCTCATCATGCAACACGACCAAATGGCCACCGATCGAGATAAGGTTGCTATGGTGATAACTATAAAACACAGTCACACAGCCTTCTTCTTGACGTTTTGCCAGTCAGAGAAGGCACGCAGCTGCTCTACTCCGTGGGTTCCCAACCCCCACGCCACGTGCTCGATAACTTTGCTGGACCGAAGATTACCGGAGCATAACTTTCCCTGTATTTGCTGATACAGATACAGGAGGTCGACTTAAAAAGAAGTACTTTTGAATTCCTTCTGATCAGAGACTGAGAGCCGCCTTATCTCCCAGTGATTGAAAGAGCACCACGCTTTTGTTTGGCCGAATGAAGCGTCTTGAAGCCTGGAAAAGAGAAGGAACTTTCTCATCCCGGTCCCGCGGCTGCAAACACCTGCGTCCGTCAAAACGCCTTCAGGACGCCGCGTTACTCGGAGCGCTCCGGGACAGCCCTGACACCCAAGTAAATGGGGTTTACCCCTTTTATTTCTTTTATTTCTTTTTTTAGCGTAAGCGTGGTGACATCATTAGGACCTTCCCTCACGCATCACGCAAGGTTGCAGACCCTACGTCTTTGAATGTGGTATTTAAACAACCGTGAGTTGAACTAAGATTTGCCATCTCTCATGTTAATCCCTATTTGATTTTTATTTCCACATATATTTTGCATGTTAGTTTAGTAGTGAGTAGGATTCCAAGGTTGTTGAATCAGAGAATCACTGTAACAGGGAATTGCTTTTGGTTTAATAAAACAACAACTGTGGAATAGTAATTGTTTGTGTTCATTCCAATTCAGAGTTGCATGGTTATTCGGAATTCAGACCTAACCTCCTTTGGAGTTAACATCTGATATTAACACAGAAACATTTTCATTGGATTGGTGATAACAGAGTAACGGTTTAAACTCTAATTGCAGTTATAAGTTGAGTCATCACTGTTGCTGGATAAATCTGATCAGTCAGAGTCCGATCAGATCATGTTTTCCAGCACAACTGAGTTCATAACAGCTAATTAATAAATGCATTAGTATTATAAATAATTTCAAGCTTCCAGCTCTGGCATCACAACCATTTGAACCATATTTGTTATAGCTAAATTTTGACTTTGAATGACTTATTATTTAAATTATAATGCCAAATTATAATTAATAATAATAATAATAATAATCATATTCAATCAGATTCTGGCATAACATAGTGCACTGGGGCCCGTTCTTCGTACGTTGCTCAAAACATCCAAGATCAAATAAGACATCCAAGATGATTTCATTGGGCTAATCCTGATCCGGCTAATTGGGTTCTTTGAACACACCTGTTGTTTATGATTAGTATTGCTGAATTGAGTTATCTTAGATAACTGCGCATTCATGCGTCGGTTTAAAAGGAAAATGTGTCGATAGTAGAAACAATGATCAGCAACGCTGCTTTTGGCTGTTCAGCATGGCCAAAGAACGAGCACAGCTTCTCCCAAGTAGAGCAATGGAAGGTTATGCCGAATTTGAGTCAGTGAGCTTAAACTACTAAGCAAAATGAAGATAAAAAGAAGCTAAGCTAAGGAACTATTTACATGCAAAAACAAACAAAAGACAAAACAAAAGTGGTTGGTATTAATCAGAATAATTTGGTGAATCCTTGTTCACTGCAGATCTGATAAAAACAAACATGAAATGGAGTTGAAAGTTGCAGATATAAGCCTTTCTCAGTTCGAGTGGAGCATGGTGGGATAGAATCCTTCCTTTACCACAGAAACCAAAAACATGCTCAGTGCTCCCGTTGACACCTGGAAATGAAGGTTTATGATGCAATATTATCAAAAAAAGGTTGTTGCTTGAAATTTTTCAAAGCACATTATTTTTCAGTATTTAGCTACTGATGGATAGCCAAAATAAAACTCAATCTTGTAAACTTGTTTTTGAATTGCACTTTTATTCATAATTTATTTTTTAAGTTTGCAGATAAAAACATTATTTTCCTCCAGCTTTTCTGTTTCACGGAAACAGCAAAAAATGTTCTGATACAATGGTTGCTACTTAATGCTCCAATTGTTGTGTTAGGTACAACAGGAAGTGGGGGGGCTTGTTTTTGTTATTACAGAATCAGGTTTATGTTGGATGAGGTTTTGTTCCTTGAGGTTGCTGTACTTTTTCAGTTAAACAAGGACCCAAATGCAGATAAACTAATAAATATAGGTGGGGTTTTTTTCAATAAAGAAACAACATGCACAAGGAACAAGACGGGAAAACCAACTGTGAGGAAGAACGACATAGAAACTCTGGCAGAAAAATGGATACACAGACAGCATGAAGTCAAGAGAAGAAAGCACTGAATAAACGAAAGAATCAGAGAAGCTGGCTTGAAAAAAGTGAGGCACAAAAAAATGTAGGTAATCAAGAGGAAATGAAGAACAGCTGAGAACAATTAAAACAGATGAGCTAAGGTTAGGGGTGCAGTGAACAGAAACTGAAGGGTATCACATGCATGGAATCTCACAGGAAATACTCAAAAATTTACATTAAATGAACCAAGAACAAAATCCACTAATCCACAAAATTATAAACTAAATGGTAGTAGCTAGACCAGGGGTCCGTTCTTCGTACGTCGCTAACTCAGTTAGCAGGATTTCATTGTTGACGATTTGGCATGATCTTGGATCGTTTGGTTCTTCGAAAGACATCCTGCACTTGTTGTCATAGCAACAAGTGCGCCAGCTTGAGCCTGCTCCAGAGCAGGCTTATTTCATGTAAACAAGATTAGATCACGGCTGTATAAGCGGAGGAGATAGGGAAGTCTGCCGTAGCCATGTCCATTTTTACGACTGCAACCTGTTGCGGAAGGTGCAAGAATAATTTGCAGAGTTTTTTCGAATTAATCGCGTATTGCGCAATAGACAGGATCCTTTAGAGCAGCGTGACAAAGTAGAGATTTTTCTTGGTGGCTGTTATAAACAGACACACACATCATTTAACAGTGGCTTTTAAAGAGGAAAACGTGGTGTTGGAGCCATAAATCTAAAGTTTTAAGTTATTTGTATGATGGTTTGCTTTTTATTTTTATCATATTCAGTAAGAAGATTTGTTCATGCCATTTTATTGTGAAGTTTAGTTTACTTTGAAAGGCTTGCTTCCTGTCGAGCCGTATATTGTATTAGAAAAAACTATGGTTGGATTATCTAGACACGGAGCAATACAGTTTTACCGTGTAAACTGTGGATGACTTGGAAAAGGAAGATTTTCATTTTTTATGGATAAAGATTGTTTTTTTTTTGTTAAAATTCCCAGTTTGCACGTGTCCTTTACTTCCCGTGTCTAAGGAAAGACACTATTTGGATCTCTTGATATAACAAGTATAATAATTAAAGGCTACCATTTTGTAGAATATTCTTGTATTTCACTTTTACTTGTCCCCATGTTCTAGTGGGTCCCGTGGAGGCTCTGACATAAAAGAACAAAGTAAATATGAGATTATTAAAATGCAAAAATTAATACTGTAGAAAGTGATAGAAACATCTACCATGGACAGTATTTACACATTAATTTGTCTGCTGCTTTTTGCCAGCCCTCTCTCCTGGCTTTAACAGATTTTTAGGTGTTTTAATGACTCAAATTCAGCATAACCTTCCATTAAAAGCTCTTGTTCTGCCTGTGAGAAAAACTGTGGGCGTTCTTTGGCCACGCTGAACAGCCAATAGCAGCGCTGCTGATCAATGTTTCTACTATCGATACATTTCCCCTTTTAAACAAACGCAGTTGTCTCAGATAACTCAATCCAGCCATACTAATCATAAACAACAGGTGTGTTGGAAGAACCCAATTAGCCGGATCATGATTAGCCGGATGAAATCATCTTGGATGTCTCATTTGATCTTGGATGTTTTAAGCAACGTACGAAGAACGGACCCCAGGGGTCTGCAACCTGTGGCTCTGGAGCAGCAAGTGGCTCTCTGGACCTTCCACAGTGGCTCTTAATAACTTACCATAATAAAAACAAAATTTTTATTATGGTATTTAAATGTAGTAATGATAATAAATACAGGTTTTCACAACAGAATGATGCTAAAAGTGCCAGTAATATTTAATTTTAAATCAATACTTTTTCGTTATGTTGGAAACTATCATCATCCACAAATATCAACATCCCATCCATCCTAATTTTTCAAACCTCAAAATAGACATAAAATGGCGTTTCTTTAACGATGACAACATATTTCCTACAGTGGATCTTTATCACAAATTATAACTTGTCTTTTTTTCAAAACCCACGCAACATTCGCGGCTCTGAACGAGTTTAATTCAAGTGGACTGTAGGCAAAACGGCTCTTTAGACTGTAAACGTTGCAGACCCCTGAGCTAGACAATATAAACTAGAAAAAGGAGAAACAAACAAAAAAAAAAACGTAAACACCTAAGAACACTAAGCATAAGCAAATGACTAAAGAAAACACAATCTAGGTAATATAACAACAAAAGATCACCAACAAAAATCTAATTCCAAAGTAAATATTAACTTTTTAATGACACAATCAATTTGTCCAGTAAAATAATGAAATAAAAATATGCTTGAACTGCTTTAAAGTGCTTGCTGACATATTTCTGGTATTTTGCTTGGAAACTACCCCTGAAAAAACCTTATGCGGTAAAAGAAAGCTTTACATTTATCATCAAAATGTCATGCCCTCCCTTGGAGACCCATACAGCTCATTGGCACACATTTCACATAGCTGAACTCTGACCTGCATCAAAATCTGCTGGCTGGGTAAGGAAATGCTTCGAGGACAAAGACAGAGGGGTTAATAAGAACCCCTCAGCTATTTGAACTGCGTTCGCTATACTACCTGCTCACACAGTGGGGTCCCTCCTGCGCCCCCTTTGACTGATGTGCTGAGAATTAGATTCTGTCACTTAAACCCTTACCAGGCAACACCCATTGACTTTTTCTTGGATATCGACAGAGGTCAGCCCATGTGGAATGGGGAGAAACAAGAACAAGGTCACTTTTGAGTTTCAACACTTTCAGCTTTATGCTTGACTGTTGATTCAGTGAACACTGACAAACCCGCAGTGCTAAAAAAAATTAAAAAAAGATGATGACATACATTGATGTGGAGTATAGCTGAACAAATGTGTGTGTGATTCAAAGTGCTGTACATGAACAGAAAAACATTACAGACATACATAGGAAGAGCAAAGGAATAAGCTAAATAAATCCATGACTAGAATTCTTTCATACATTAACAAACATACAGAAACACTTATTTGTTTCTATTATTAATAAGAAATAAGCTACCGGTAAGTATATTTTTGGGGATTTCTGATCTAAAGTAATTTTGTCCAATCTTTCCGAAGCTACAAATAGAATAACTTCTTTTGTTTCATTGTTTCAATGGAACGAGCTTCATTACTAAAAATTTAAAGCTTAGTTTTTTTCTAGTCATACATTCCACAAAGCTCCAACTTAAAGTCTCTGATTTGACCTTTCTAACCCACAGCTAAAATGGAAGAAGTGTTTCTATTCAGGATAAAGTTTCACTGGAACGAGCTTCATCACTAGAAATTTTAAGAAAGCTACAGCTTGAGGTCTCTAGTCTGACCTCTCTGACACTACAGCTAAAATAGAAAGCAGCATAAGGGATAAGCACAGTAGAGGCGGTGTGTGTCTGTGTGTTTTAGTGTAATCGTGTGTGTGTGTGTGTTTGTGTTGTTAAATTCAGTTCCCCCAGATTAAAATTAACTAATTCATCATCATTGATCACAGTCAAAACATTCTGAAATACGTTTTTGGCTCCAAAAAAATGTCATACTTTTTTTTACATAAAATTTTCATAATTCATATGCTGTTCGTCATATTCAACTATTTAATGTATTTATGTCGCACCTGTAAATTACCTTACCCCTGTTTATTCAAATTAAAAAAGAGCAATTCCTCTCAAGTATGCAAACTAACATGGACAGTTGCAGCTTGTTATTAGCAGAGTACAGTGGAGTGCACACTGTTCAAGCAGTGCTCAAATGAGCATCCTCACTCCTTTCATTCAGGTCGGCTGACGACACCCTCTGTGCTCAAAATCAAGTGACACAGCAACTTCTCTTTGATTATTTTGGTTTGTGCTACATATCTTAAAGGATCTCTCACAACTACAATGAGTATAAAAATGGCTAGAATATCATAAAAATAAACCGTGTGTTTGCACGTAAATTTTAAGGTGTGACATGTAATTAAATACTTTTAACAGAATATTATTGCTAAAACTTACCACAACCTTACTCTTTCTACAGACACTGGAAGACATTGGACTGGATTATTTTTTTATTTTGATTGGGATGTAAAAGCATAGATTTTAGCAAAACTAAAGTTGAAAATCACTAAACAAACCAACTAAGATAATTTTGTGCCAAACTGAAACTGAACTGAAAAAAATCAAGAAAAAAAGTTGCATCAATTATACAAGTCATTGTTTGTTTGTTTCAAAATATTAGTTCCTCTGAAGTTTTAGACTGTTGTTTCAATAAATGTTTGTTGTAAATAAAGAGGAAATGAAGATTTGTTATTCCTGTTCTCTTATCAGGGCTACAGTTAGCAATTATTATAATAATACATATGTCTGTTGCTTCTACTGATTTCTGCTTATTTCTACTGCTTATGGTTGTGACATCATAAACAAAGTGTAACATACTTTTAAAAAATTCTTTCAGTTATGTTTATGTATTTGTTTATATATTTGAATATTTGTTTTTTCTGTAGAAGCAAGAAAAAATCTGAAAAATGTATAAGAATTTAAGTATGTGGATCATGTTTGTCAATAGACTAAACACTGAGGAAAATGAAAACAAAATAATAGCCTATGGATGGAAAGTAAAATATGTCAAAAGATTGCTTTAAATGCTAATTTCCTGTCAATGCTAAATATACCAAGGTTTTATAATCCCTTTTGGAAAGTGACATAAGCAATTTTCAGGCCTTATTTTGTGTGTATCCAAACTTTTTAAATAGGACTCCTGGTCCTTGGTATATGTTATTTAAACTGATTTGAAGACTTCAAAGACCTGGCAGGAACACAACAGCTTAGTAATTTAGACCAACAAGGTGGAGCCAGGCAACTAGGTGCTTTGAAAACAAATCATAAAAGTTCAAAACTTCTAAAACAAGGAAGCAAATGGAGAGGAACGAACAGGGGTCATGTAATGGTGTTTGGAGGTGTCAGGCAGTGGTTCCCAATCCTGGTCCTTGAGTACTATTGCCCTACATGTTTTAGGGGCCTCCTTGCTACCATACACCTGACCTAAATGAATGGATGATTTAAGAGGCTTCCGCAGCACATAATGGCATGCCGAGGAGGACATGCAGTCATTTGAATCAGGTGAGTTTGTCATGATCCTGGTGTCTGAGGCTATGTTCACTCTGCAGGCCAATGTGACCTAAATCTGATCCATATGCAACATATATCCATATTTTTAATGGGAGTGTGAACAGCCTGATTTCAATCTTTTCACCCCACAAAAAATCTGATTAGTGCCACTTCCATATGTGACACTAGTTCAGGTATGTATCGGATATTTTTCAAAACGTCCACACACAGTCTGAATGGTCATGTTAAATACTATCTGTCTTTTACATCACTGTTCTGACTCTCCACACACAGTAGTAGCAGTTACCACTCTGCAAAAGACTATTCTAAAGTTTGTCTTTCTTCCATTGACGCTCAGTCTTTCTGCAATGTTGTCTGAGTGCACGTGTGGCCTTATTTATCCAGTGTTCAGGTTTGGATTTATTAGATTTAAAATCAACTAGAGCAATTGAATCCAGGGTATCACTGCAAGTTGTATAAAAGAAGGTGAGAAACACCTCAGGACAAAACAGGCTTTCCTTTCTAACCAATGAATATGGCAGTGAAAACTGCCCAGCTGGTGCAGAGGTGAGGATGTAATGGAAACAACCTCCTGCTAGAGGCCTACTGGCTGGAGGGAGAACTGTAAAATAAATAATAATGAGCAAGTGAGCTGAGATAGCAGATTTTGATATTTTACAGAAGGATGGTGGAAAGTCCATGGGAAATAACAAAGTCCAGAGTGTGACCAAGGTGATGTGTTGGTCCAGTGACAGATTGAGTCAGGCTGAAAGATGCCAGAAGCCTTGATAATTCAGAGGCCGGTGAGTCAGTAAACCAACAACATGAATGTTAGAATCACCAAAAATAAATAAATCACCAGAAATTAACAGATGATGAGATTTTGGAATACAATTTGCAAGAAATTTACTATATTATTTGGATGAAATCCTTCACATATTTAGGTGGGCTGGAGATGACAGCACATACCACACAATTTATCCCTTTTTCCATTAGGTCTGTTGATAAAAAAGATTAGGTGAAACCAGATAAAGAGAGCATATAAAACTAAAAACTGTGAATGTTGTTGCTATCATCGACTGACACCAGTAGGTTGCTTAATCCAAGGTAAACAACAAAAGCACAGAACAGAAAAGTGTATTTCTGGAGGGCACTGATGGCTACACAGTTTGCCTTATCCTCAGTCCCTTCACATAAGGAATTCCCCACTTGACAATAGTGTAATATATTTAGAGTTTTTCTCATTTGCTTTGTGGCAATGAATGATTATTAATGTAAGATGAATACATATGGTTTACAAAATTGTATTTGTTTAATTTTCTATGCTACTGTTTATCATTTCAACTAAAAATCTTATTACACATGTTATGGTTGATGCACTTTTTACATATATTTTTACATATCTTCCAAACTGTAAATTATGGATCTGGTCAGCTGGACTCTCAATCCAATTGATCAAATCTTCTCAGCGAGAAGACCGGGTGAACAGAGTGTGTACGATGGGACAGCTGTATATACGGTGAGAGAAGGATTGTGTGTTTGTCCATTTTGTCAGTCAAGGATATGGAAAATATGCTCAAAATTGAATTTATCATAACAGGATTTCTACTTTTTGGAGCTGGTGGTTACCTGGAGTATTGAAAATTGTGACAACGTCGGCAGCCGTTTTGGCCCATGTCAAGGCTGCCTAAACTATGTGAGGGATATGTCCTCTACGGGCACTCAAACTGAAATGCTGTGTAAGCAGAACTGCAGGCCAGCTGCGATTTCTAAACTTGCTGGCAGGATTGGAATGGTCTTGAAGAAAGCTGAACCCTTGCAGAATGACCACAATTTTGGCTGTTTTGGAATCGCCACTGAGAAAACCAGTCAGACAGAAAAAACAAGAGTCTGCCTGCCAAAACAAATGCTATTATCCAAACTGGCTCCCTTGCAATCCTAATTTCTCCTGTATGTTATGTAAACAAGACGCTCTGTGACATCTGTGACCTGAACCAGAGTGCTACTGAGATGTGAGAGATATCTGCCACAGTTCACAGTCTAACACACAGGCACACACACACACAATTACACTAAAACACACAGGCACACACACATGATTACACTAAAACACACAGGCACACACACACACACACCGCCTCTACTGTGCTATTTCCCTTACTCTGCTGGTTTCTGTATTAGCTGTAGTGTCAGAAAGGTCAGATCAGAGACCTCAAGCTTTATGAATACAAACAATTAACCTTAGAATTTTTAGTGATGAAGCTCGTTCCAGTGAAACTTTATTATGAGTAAAAACCATCCTCCCATTTTAGCTGTGGTTTAGAAAGGTCGGATCAGAGATCTGAAGTTGTACCTTTGAGTATGAATAGAAACAATTAAGCTTTGAATTTTTAGTGATGAAGTTCATTCCAGTGAAAAAATAAACAAAAGAAGTTATTCTAGTTGTAGCTTTGGGAAGTTTGGACAAAATGACTTTAGCTCAAAAATCTCCAAGAATATACGTAGCTTATTTCTTATTATTAATAGAAACAATTAAGTCTTTCTTTATGTTTGCTGAGGATTTATTTATCTTATTACTTTGTTTTTCCTATGCCTGTAATGCTTTTCTGTTTATATACAGCAGTTTGAATCGTGTTGTTACTGAAAAGTGCTAAATGAATAAACTTGCTATGCCTTGCTAATAGGCCATATATCCTTCTAAAACCTTGCCTGACTAAATTTGTATATAAAAAATAGAGCACATGGGCAACACAAATCCAAAAACAATTTTTTTATTAGAAATGTTTCAAAATCGTAAATTATTTTTATTCAACTTCACAGGTAACAGCTTCAGGTTGTTGTATCAAAATAACTCCAAGTGAAAGACACTAGCTACGTTTACATGGACAAAAATAATTGGAATGAAGGGCCAATGGGAGTAAAAAGGTGTCATGTAAACAAGCCAATCGGAATATGATGATCGGATTAAGCTCATTCGGAATGAAATTGTAATCCAAATGAGAGGGGTGGTTTATGCCGATTGATAATCCAATCAACATGCATATAAACACTTATCAGGCTCAAGTTATTCTGAATGTGGCAAACTGACACGAGTGTGCATGTACGCCCAACATAAATGTGACGTATTTCCGCATTGGTGAGTGGCGAAAATACGTCGGGAATCAAAACTATTGGGGCTCCCGAGAAACCTTTTCTATTTGAAACAATAAAGAAGCTCAAAATTGTTGCTTACTCAGTAACGTTCCAACCATAATTAGAACCTTGTGCAAGTTGATCCTGGGTGCTAGGAAGACAAACTAACTCCTATAATACTGCTTTGTTTACTATTTTTTGTTGTTCGGCAAGGACGGAAGTTCTTCTTTTTATGTTTATTTTTGTTTTTGGAGGAATTTGATAGCTGCACATGTCGAGTGGTTATATTCTGAATAAAGCCAGGTTCATATACACTCACATTACAACTGGGTTACTTGAGTTTATAAATGGTCCAATCTGATTATTTAATCCGAATACATGTTAATCCGACCATGAAATTTTGTGCATGTAAACATAGCTACTGATGTGTATGCTTGTAACATTAAAACTTGAGAAAGATCAAGGGAACCAAAAACTATATTTGATGTACTGTGCAAGAAATACATATGCCATGTTGCAATATATATGATTATAACTTTAATGTTTATGTTAACAATGAAACTTCTGTTTTGAAGTAAAATCCATCTGTACGTTAATGCACATAACCATATATTTATGGAAATTCTAATGAAGGATTTCTATGCGGAAAACCTTGTCAGAATCCAACCACAGAGAGCGAGACAATGATCCTTGGGGTCGACTTACACAATAAAATCCTCTTGTGCTTAGAGGGGAAAAAAAGAGTACGGTTAGATCTGCTTTGTATGCCACACAACCCTCAGGAGATCACAGCCCTTGGTGAGCATTAATATTCCTATTTCTGCTTCAGCGCTCAAACCCGCAGTATAGCTCACTGCAAGTGCTATAATGTCTTCAAAGGGCTACATAGTGGAAAGTTAAAGTATTAAAGCAAAAAGGACAGCAGCAACTAGCTTTCCTTTTGTGTAAACAAATGGTATAATTTTATAAATAAAACTCATATGCACATATAAATGTTCTTTTTTTTTCTATGAAATGGTTGAATCAAAATGAAATAAAAAATTGTAACGCTGCCCCTAGTGTGGACATGTGACATTCTTTTTAGTTGAGCACACAAAACAAAGGATAAACCAATTTTGTGTCATTGCAGACAGTGGGACTTTGAGTCAGTCCTTGTTAGAGCTGCTGGAGGAAAACATTTGGATAACCGGGCTCACTAACATGAGCAGGATATGCTCATAATATCTTATAATGACTAATGTTTTGCCTGTATGCATATGTTGCTCTTTAAACTGTTCTGCAGGATAAAGGGAACACTAGAGTATACATGATGACATTTTACCCCTAATCTATTATTAAATATTTATACAGTCACTTTTTCCAATTATACGCCTCTCCACGGGTAACTAGTGCCACAGCAAACTATGTAAATTTGGGAACACTATCAATTGATTTTATCTACCAGATGCAACGAACTTTAAAATCAGGATGGTGTCACTCAATCAGTGTGCACAGGGAGGAACCAAAGTAACTGAAGTTTCATATGCAAGGCTTTTGATTGAGTATATACAGGAACTCTATTTGTATCAAATACAGGAGAAGAAATTTGGGCAAGGGACAGCTTTTAGGCCAGAAGCTGTTGTATCGTTGACAGGACAATGATTGGATAGGTTATGGGATCTGTATCAGAGCAAAGGGATGAATAAGCTATTGTGCCCTGCCCTCCTGAAGGGTCAGAGAGCTTAGAGAAGACAAAAATGAGGTTAGTGACCTCATGTCTGACAGGTGCAATTGAAAGTTGTAGCGTTTTTCTCACCCAAAGTAATCAACCAAAGGCCAATAGTGATTAAGATGTTGAACACTGAAAAGGATAAAATTTGCATACAAGTCTCCCTTGGCCTGTAGATTGTTTTTTTTAGCTAATCCTGAATTTACAAATTCAGTTGTTTAGTTTAAGGGGTATAAATACTTTTGCATGGCACATTATAAAGTGCTTTATTTTTATATTTAGTAACATTACAACCACAAGCCTTTGGGTATTTCACTAGGATTTTATCAATAGACCAACTAAACTTAGTGTATAATTTTGATGTGGTACGTTAACTGATTAACTGTCATACATTTTTTTAGTGTACTGTGTTCCTCTTTGGTTCCTTGTGATTAACTGGTAATCTGTCCAAGGTGTCCCCATTCACTGATAAGAGACAGGAACTCCAAGACTCTACTAGTGATGGGAACCACCGTTCTTTTGAGTGTACGGATTCACTACATTAAAATTATTAGTTAAAATGTTTTGTTCACAGAATCATTCAGTTCATGTAAATACATTTCTGTTTCATTACAGTTATATTAGGCACAGGTCAAATTTAGTGTGCAATTCATAGAACTTCTGTTCCTGTACATTTAAAATGGGTAATAAGGTTGGCTTTAGTGACACTAACTGTGCTATTTGTATAACTTTAACCTATTGTTAAAGGTTAAAGTTAACCTTTGTTTAATTAGAGTTAAAACAAGTAATAAAGATCAGATGGACTTTTCAGGCTCTCTTCTTACCTTATTTGGAAGTTCAAGCAACTGGACTGAGATGAGACGAACATATGTGATTTGGGTTAGATAACACAGTGATTTATGGAATGTAATATTTAATGACGTATTCTGGAATATCTTTTTCAGGAAAGATGTTTTCTTTCAAATGTTGTATTTAGAGATGTATTTTAACGATTTTCCAATGAGTAATGCCCCACAAACGAAATGTCAGAAACGTCTGGTGTGGATTTCAACTATAGCAATGCCCCGTGACTGGTTTCAGATGGGTCCCCTCTCTTGCAGGGAAGGACTGTGCTGCTTTACTCAGCAGGCATCTTTTTTTATATATTTTTTTGTTATTTATAGACATATTTTTTCCTTTTTCCATCTGAGCTGAATCTTGTCCAGAGGAGGTAGCTCTCTTGTGTTGAGCCATGCATCTGTGGAGAGGTTGTTTGGTTTCTCCAATATAAAGATCTGAACATTCCTCACTGCACTGAACTGCATACACCACTCCACTCATCAAACCATTGAAGGTTTTGTCCTTAGGATGGACCAGCCTCTGTCTGCGGGTCCCGTTGGGTTTGAAATGTACAGGGATCTTATGTTTAGAGAAAATCCTCCTGGGTTTTTCAGAAACTCCAGCAACATATGGGATGACAATGTTTTTGCGCTTGTTCTTCTCCACGTTCTGTTCTGTGACGTGTCTTTTGGATTTCCTTGCTGATTTGACAAAAGCCCAGTTAGGGTGTGCACAGGTTTGGAGAGCCTTTTTACAAAAATCTGTTTATTGTCTTTTATATTTCCCAAAAGACGTACAGGCAAGTAACTCAGAAATGTATAAAATACCAAACAAACCCAAAAAAAACCCAAAAAAACATCAACAACTCAAACATTCAAGGTGATAAACAGTAGTTGAATACAGTGAGATACAGCTCTTTTAAGTTTGATATCTCAGTAGCGTTTGCTGAGATCCAGTCCAACAGATAATGTCACAGTACACAAGCCGAGTGTGGCCTGACTTTGGACTGTCAGCCTCATCCATTTCCCAGAGTAAGCAAGTACATTTGAGATCAACATAAAAATAACAAACTTACTGCTATTATATGAGTTAAAGCATAAGCAAAAGTTAGCTAGAGAACACTTTATCATGGGTGCTTATATTTTCCAAGAATAGCAAAAACTTTTCCCATATCTACCATAGCTGGACATTTGCATGTTGGAGAGCCTGCAAAGGTTTGTGGTTTGAAACTTAGTCTGTCACACTGGGACCCTGAGCAAGACCTTTGACCACAGAACGCAGCCTGTGTGCCACTAGTATCAACAGCACACAGTAATGGGTTATATGGAAAGACACATTTCTCCTTTGTGGCATTATAAAGGGATATATTAATTTATTTATTATATAGTCTGAAGTGATCAGAATAGAAAGGTTGTCAATTGTCAACAGTGGGGAACTTGAGTTGTACTAGCAGCAAAGAGCAAATTTACAACATACTCTATAGTTTGCTCCTGTTGACATGCCCTTTTTACTGGACAATCATGTTTTTACGGAAACAGCCCTTGTTATTGTTGTATGTGTTATTGAATTGTTTTTTTTGTTTTTTTTAACAGATGTGACTTTATTCTGGTAAGGCCTGTCCCTGCTGGAGTCTGATAGGCGGAGGAGGGCCGTAATGGAGATTTGGCTCACCTGCGCAGACACTGCTTCCTGTGGTCGTGGCATTTAGCCAGTCCCTCTATGTCCCCTCTCTGAACAGCCACCCTTCTGCTTTAGTCATTGTGCAGGTTCATTTTCCAGAAAACGATGAACAGCCGACATCAGCAAAATAGAGACCAAACCAACACACAAGACAGATTTGGAAGAAAGGTTATTTATCATAAATAGAAGTGAACAGAATTTTATCGGTATTGTATGTGACTGACCAAAACAAAATGGTATAGAGCTATGAACTTGAAGAAAAAGATACATGGTTATCCAACCTTTTCTAGGAAAAATAATTAATGTGTTATATTTGTATTAAACTATAAATAAAATACAATGCTCACAGAGATCACTGTAATAAAATGTCACTATTTAGTGACGTTTTCACTAAACTGCCACTCCAGTCTCCTCACTCGCTCTTCTTTAGGCTTGCTTCTTTCTGGACTCGTTTCTGTATTAATAATTGCTTGATATGCTCTATGATCAATTATACAAGATTCCATTTCAATAACCTTTTTTTCTGAGTGATTCTACGGGACAGGGGGGGTTGCCAGGTCTGTAACAGTTAGATCAAATCATCCAGGAGTTCCCTTTGTCTAAAACTGGGGGAAGGTTCCATTCAGAGGTGTAACAATTGGAAATGTACACTTTAAAAATGATACAGGATCCTGGAAACATTGAGGGAAAAGTGATTGTTAATAACATCGTTGAAATCTGGGAGCTTCAGTTTCTAAATTAATCCAATTTGATAATTACAGTTTGATCAAACATTTAATTTGGCCATTTGTCTGTCTCACTGTTTGTGTGTCTTTGCTTGTGGAATGAATGAGTGTTTGCTCTATCTTGCATGTTGAAATCAGGATATGTAGTGCATGACAATACTAATTTCTGTGTGGAAATGTAGTTTTTAATCATGGACTGATATAAATTTGGAGTTTTCAGGTCTGGAGAACCAGTTTGGTAGAGATAAGTATTGGCACAAAATAAAACTTTGTTGTCTCAGTAGAATGCAACCCATGGCCCGTCCATATTGTGGTTCTTCCACCTGCTGGGTGTTATCGGTTTCCAGAGAAATAACACCCCTTCTGTCCTTGGGGGTCTGTATTTGAAGGGGAGGAAGTAGGATGGAGAGATTTAGTGGGCTTTCTCAATAAATTTAGAGTAAATTAAATGGTTTAAAAATGTTGTTTTGTTTGCTTGTCAACTGAACATTCAATGATAGTTATATTTGACCTGAAAGCCTTTTTAATTGGTACAATGGATGTCAGTCGCATCAGATGGGATTAAATTAGAGTTTATCTAATTTAATTAGATTTATTTAGATTTAATTTATCTGTTTGTACCTTCATTTGTTAGAACACCTCTTAAATAATAACAATGGGACAAAATCAAAGCATTGAAGAGTTAGAAAGTGATATTACGTTTTATATAGAATGATTGAAGATGTGGTTTATCTGGGGAAATGGGTGAAAGAGTGGACATTTGAAGGAAGGTTGAAAGTTGTTAGAAGTTGGGGGTTCCACTATGATTATGAAAAGAAAAAGAACGTTGAAATATGGAACAGTATGTGATTTGTTGCAGGAAGTAAAAGTCAAGTCAAAAAGAAAGAAAACAGATGGGAAAAGTGAGGGGATGTTATTTGTGTTTGGGTATAACATAAATGTTAATGCTAAAATTAACTTGAAATTTATAAACTAATCTTGCTTGTATGAAGATGAGCAACAGAAGATTTTTGACTGAATAAAGTTAAACCTGTTTAACTAACCCAAATTATGTTTGAGATCTTTAACATTTGATACTTATTTTAAAATTCCTGGAAATTGCTAAGCAAAATATATAAATTTGAATAAGAATCTGACAACAAATGAGACAATTTGTTAAAAAATATTCATTAGAATTTAGAAGCCTCAGTAACAATGTTTTTAAATTTGTTCAAAGTAGTTGATTAAACATCACCTTTTGACCATGGGTTGTGTATGTCTGTGTTTTGGTTTTTGTATGTCTTATATGTTGCATAAAATATTTTATATGTTATAATATAACTGAGTGAATGTTGCACTCAACTAATGATGTGATTAAGTCTTTCTCAACATGTCACAGGATCTTTGTTATTGAGAAAGAGTTTACCATACTTCATCTATTGACATGGAAAATTAGTTGTATGTTTTTCTTTTTAGGAGCAGGAGGCCAATTGATGCAAGTTGTGGTTAGAAAATTGAATAATGACAGGCATACACTGTACGATATTTTCAACCATGGTACTCATATACTTCTCAAACTGTACGACGAAACCGCAGGGTTCAAAAGTTCACAGTTCACCATATCTGTTCTTACACTGTACGGCCCGATGCTCTGATGCGATCTGACAGCTGACACTGTACGTTTAAAAACCACGTGTTGGACTCAGCACCATAGAGAGATGCCGCTTGTCGGATTTGTCTATCCGGAAGCCAAATATAAACAGTAGAAGAAGAAAAACATTGAAGTTTCAATTCTCACTGTTAAATATGCTCATTAGAACGAAACGCACTGCCTTGGCAATTCTACGAGTTGCTCCTCTATAGTTGGGCTCCATGTCACACGTACCGCCGCCATGCTTCTCTCCACACCTATGTTTTCGTCTGAGAAGAAGAAGAAGAATCCCCTTGTTTGCACATGCGTAGTGGGCAAGGTTGGGGGAAATCGGCTCGTAGACCCTCATAACTCCGCTTCAACAGCAGGATGCACTCACGATCATTCATGGACTGAATTTCAAAAGTCTGAATTTTATCCGACCATACGATTCCTGATCGGAAGGTGGTCATGAGAGGCTAATCACCCCTCGTTACACCCTGTATATGAACAATTTTCAAAGGTTCTGACTAACTTAACAACCTCACTGACAAAGACAGTAACAAAGTTTATCAAAGGTTGTGGTGAAATAAGGATGAATGGAGGCCTGTATGTATGATGTATGAATGGTTTAACTGCAATTTGGGTGTCATTTGTGAGAATATGAGAGATCAAGTTGCATGTCTTGGTTTCTATCAGTTGTTTAATTATTTTTGTGAATGATGACGGTGTTAAAACAGCAAATTATGTTTATGGGTATATTAACAATTTAGAGTTATATGCTCTTAACAGAGTGCATCACACCATTGGATTTTGCAGCAAGTTAATTTTAAACACTAACCAAGCTGGAAAGCCTTCTTTTTAGGTTATTTCTGTACATGCTAGTTTTATTATCTGTAATTTTCACTTAATTTAGAATCACATTTAGTTTATTCCACCTTTTCTCCTTTTGATCCCCACCCTTCTATTTGATAGTGTGAACTGCTGTTAAATTCAAAAGCCTCTATCCCCGCTCAGAGGTGGTTGGGACAGAGAGGTGTCCCTAGGCATAATTTAAATATCTGCTTACCCTATATTGCATTACAAGCTGTGATTACAGGCATTGATAGCTTTTACAATATTCAGTTTTTCTGTAACGTTCCTGGCACTGGGGCTGTTAATTGCTGTCCCCTGTTCCGGCTCCACCTCTCCAGTATAAAGGTTCCGTGCCTTTCAGCCTCCAGTGCCAGAACGTCTCGAGCCATCTCGGTGAGAACTTCCAGCCATTCTAAATAACCTGTCTGTCCGTCTGAAGCCCGACCTGTTTTTGCCCTGTTTTTGAGCCAGCTCTGCCCTTCTCGGATTCTGTCTGCCCGCCCTGAGTTCTGCCCGTCAGTCTCTGGACTTTGGACTGCCCACCCGTGTTCTGACCTAATCAGCCTGTGAGTACCTGAGATTGCCTGTCCCCTAAACTGTCTGTTCTTCCGGATTCCGACTCGGGCCTGCACCTGGAACCTCCTTTCGGATTTGCCCTCGGAAACCTCTGCCTTATCAATCGACCTCCCGCTATCGGACCCGGACTGGACTAGGACAAACGGCCTTGGATTATCCTGCACGGACTCTGCCGCTCTCAGGGACCAGAAGTAACCCTGACAAGCCTGCTCTCCACCAGGTTAGTGATCTAGCTTCAAGTCCACAGTTCTGTCTGGCTCCGCTGATCACTAACCTATCGTCTCACCTCCAGGAGCTGCCAGCCGCTGAGCGTGAGCCGCACGCAGCAAGGGCCGTGCAACCCTTTCCTTTAAATAAAACATCAAAGCGTCACGGACCTGTTTTCGGGTTGTCTTTTGGGTCCATCCAAATTCATAACATTTTCAGTGGATCTTTGCAATGGTTTTAAAATTCTGCCAAATTCTGCTAATAGATTCTGCTTTTTTGACAGGTTCCTACTTCTGCATGTGTCTCATTCAAACCTAAAATATAATTGCTATATGACATAAACTTTAATTCAAGTATCTCAAAAGGATTACTTAACGGTTTGGGTTTGTTAGAAGTGTTTTGCACTACCAGGTAACGTATTTTGCATTTTGGCTCACAAATTATTATTTTTTAGCTTTAACATTCTTTAATTTTACAAATTAGTATATATTACATTTTAATACCAACCACTGATCATTGAACTGTGGATGAACATAATTGAAAGTAAGCCCCCACTCTTAAAAGAATAGCAATCACATAAATTAAATGTCTCAGGATGCTTCATTGGTGTCATGAAACAGAACATTTCCCCAGGTCCCAAACAATTGGAAGCAGGTTTCATCAAAGTAACAAAATAACTTGGCTCGGGTCTTCTCTCCATCCTTGTACTTGTATTTTTTTTTTGAAACGGCTTCTTTCCTTGTTGAATGTAGTTAATGATCGCATTAAAGTACCAGCAAATTGTCATGAACAGTAAATATAGATGTATTGCTGAATATACATAGGTCAAATTTTATTTTAAAAAAAATCCCTAACAGTCAATATGAGTCCCACAAAAAAAAGAGATTAATGAGTAAACACTGATAGTGTGATGAACTTTGATGTTCTTCTTTATAATGGCTTCATATATTTGATAAAAGTTTTTTGAAGACCTCCAAAAAAAGTTAATACGCTACACACTTTACTTAAGCCATTTGTAATAGAGGGCAAGAATGATGAAACAGCTTCACACTGTGAGTGCAAGCTCTTGACAGGCCTTTTCTGAAGCATTAATGAGTGGGACCCTGTATTTGATACTTGATATTTGATAATTCACGGCTCATTAGCAGAGTGTGCCAGTTCCTCTGGTGTATGCTTCCTGTCCTCAGGAAAACCAGCGTCTCAGTTGAATGTTAGTGACTCGCTACTATCTGCCACTACCAGGCGAGTACTGAGCTCTGTTAAATCCGAACAGAGAGCCTTTTGGTTTAAATAATGACCCTGATGATTGAATATTTTAGCCATAGAATTAAATTTCCTTTTTATAGTTGTGGTATTACAAAAACTTAGAACAACTTAAGTTTGTGTAATGGAATTTGTTTCATTGGGTGTCAAGCTGAAAAAAGATACATTTCTGCTTTGGACACTGGCATTGAGATTTAAAACAAAAAACTAAAACAAATCAGAAGAAACCATTCACTTGTGAAGGGAATATAGACTGTGCTTTGCAAGAGCAGTCATATTTATTTAACCTTTCCATATTTTGTCTTGTTACAGCCACAAACTTCAATCTTTTCAGGATTCCATGTGAGAGACCAAGAAAAGTTACTCATAATTTTGATGTGTAAGCAAAAGTAAAACAACCAAATCAAATTTTCTAAAAACAAATGCATGCCACACTCATCAAATTTTGTGTTCCTAAAAACTAAATGTCATACTTTTATTCCATGCATAAATAGCAAAGCACACACCAGTGGTACAGCATGTTGTCAGTAAACTAAAAAAGATACATGAAAACCTGAATTAGACGCTCAGGAAGCACAGTGATGCCTCTAAATTAATGATTAGGTAAGAAGATCTAAAGTATTCTACTTGATGTCTTACTTGAGTGCATGACTTGGTTCTCTTCAAAAAGCCGAGGCTTAACTGTCTTAAAAAGTCTTTTGATGATTTTTCATTCTGTCAAAAGTCAGTCTCATAATACAGGAAACCACTTCCTCAAAGGTGATGGAGCAAAACAAAAGTTGATCAAGATATATTATAAAAGTTCCCAGATGTTTCACCAGCTTGACACTACCGTTGCGAAACAGCTTGCAGTGTTTTAATGTAAACAACCATGGGAGTAGATACAATATTTGATGTGTGCACTCAAATGTACTACAGTAGAGATGGATGTGGATTGAGTGACCCTTCAAAATGCACAAATGCATACACAAAATATTTTTAATCTTCTTTGATAAAAATTAAAATGTTAAAATGTCAGGTTAAGCATGACTCCGAGCCTCATTTTAACTTGACATCCTCTCTTGTTCGTGTTCTCTTTCCAGGCAAACTAATATCTCTGCTGTGATAAGCATTCTCCTGTTAGTTGTGCTCCAGGGTCTAAGGTTTCTGCTTATTAAGACATGGCCAAGAAAATACGGATAAAGGCAAATTCTACCTTCAGGGCAGTGCCTCTGAATTTCCAGCAGTTAAAAACATCTTTAAAATGCACTCAGTACTCAGTTTGTGTAACATCATCAAGCTCTGACCATCAAGTGAAACTTGTGCTGATTTACCCACCCCCTCCTGGAAACATGCACCTTTTATATTACTAGCAATTTATACAACCTATTTAACTAATAATCCATGTTTAACTGTGGTATTTTACACGTAACACCAGAGAAAAAGAGTCCATATAGGCTTAAATTAACTGTTCAGTTTTTCCTTTAAAATATTAAGTGAGAGCTGAATATTTCTACTGAGGTACATTAAGCTTACTTTGTATTTTTCATCATTGTATATTTATTAAGAATGCAAATAAGATATGTAGCCCATTATAGCAAAAGTGGGAACAAGAAGGCAGAGCACAAATTGAGGAAAACGTGATAAATCTTCAATTTCTAGTGATTTTTGTTTTCATTGCAAAATGTGCTTGATGACGTTATGAAGAAACCCTTCAGTGCTTTAAGTTACGTAATTATAAAGTAAAGTAATTCAAATGAACAGCTTTTGCTGGCTGCGGGGTTGCTAAAGACACTTTGATGCCTGTTTTCTCACTACCAGTAATCTTCTTTGAAGACCGCCAACATTCAAATATCTTTTCAATTATTTGTTGATTTCCACAAATTTGACATCATTGGAAAGCTCAGATTCTACTAAGCTGGACAGTGGATGTCTGTATATATATGGTCTAACTATCTCATGCATTTATAACTCTGTAAAATGTTATGCCAGAAACCTGTTTGATTATGAGTATTATTATTAATTATAATTTGCTATTATAAATTTAATAATAGATCATTCAAACTCGAATGGTAGCTATAACAAATGTAATTCAAATGGTTGTGATCCAAGGGCTACAAGCCTGTAATGACTAACACTAACAATGCATTTATTAATTAGCTGTTATGAAATTATTTTTGCTGGAAAGGTGTGATTTGATCGGTTTTGACCAATCAGACTTATCCAGCAAACGCTGATAACACAAATTATAACTGCAATTGGAGTTTTAACCCTTGCTTCTTTATCACAAACCAATGAAAATGTCTCAGTTGATTCAATTCAGTTCAATTCAATTTTATTTATATAGCGCCAATTCGTGAAACATGTCATCTCAAGGCACTTTACAAAGTCAAATTCAATCATATTATAAATATTGGTCGAAAATGGAACCAGTTGATTGCATCAAAGTCCCGACAAGCAGCGTTCACTCCTGGAGAAGCGCAGAGCCACAGGGAGAGTCGTCTGCATTGTCCATGGCTTTGCAGCCATCCCTCATACTGAGCAAGCATGAAGCGACAGTGGAAAGAAAAACCACCCATTAGCGGAAAGGAAAAACCTCCAGCAGAACCAGGCTCAGTATGAACGGTCATCTGCCTTGACCGACTGTGGTTAGAGAAGACAGAGCAGAGACACAACAAGATAGACAAAAAAGCACAGAAGCACACATTGATCCAGTAATCTGTTCTACATTAGATGGTAATAGTGGGTGATCTGTCTTCCCTGGATGATGTCACAGCTAACAGAATGCCAGACCAGGTATACCTACTATGAAGAAAAAAGAGAGAGAGCAAAAAGTTAAAAGCTGAAATAACAACGGTCATTTCAATGCAATGCAATGCAAAACTAGAGAACAGTAGACTGGAGAACAGTAGAAATCAGTAGAGTGAGAGAAATAGGCACTGATGTCCTCAAGTAGCCTAAGCCTATAGCAGCATAACTATAGAGGTAGCTCAGGGTAACATGAACCACTCTAACTATAAGCTTTGTCAAAAAGGAAAGTTTTAGGATTAGTCTTAAAAGTAGACAGGGTGTCTGCCTCACGGACTAAAACTGGGAGTTGGTTCCACAGGAGAGGAGCCTGATAGCTAAAGTATCTGCTATATTGATTCAATTGTTAACTCAAAAGGAGGTAATTCTTTACTCTTAGAGACCATCCAACTTAAAAAAAATTACTATTCCACACGTTATTATTTATTAAACCAAAACAGCTTCCTGTTACAGTAATTATTCTAATTCAAATGCGTGAGGAGGAGGTCCTAATGACATCTTTAGCGCACACGCCTAGTGAAGGGCGGGCTTTTGCCTGGAGGCAGTTTTACTCCTGAACAAGGATTTCAAAGAAACTGCGAGAAACTGGAAAAGGTACACAAAGACATCAAAGATGAAGATAAGGAGAGAAAGGGAAAAGTGGCCCTTCGTGGGGTCTGCTTACAATCAAACCAAAAACAACACAGCCAAAATCACTTATAAAATGCATGCACACACATCAGAAATATCCAGCACAGTTACACAACTCCATCTCGGAGTAATTAAGCATTAAAGAAATTCCTAATAGGTTCTGCCCTGTCACAAAATATATCACCTTATGGGTGAAAAGAGAAATAAAAAGGGAAATCCTTTCTTTACTCTGACGTTGCCTCAGCAGGATGTCCTGGTTTCGGGTCCGCAGATCTGTGGTTTCAGCAGCTTTGGGTGGTGCTGCTCCGTCAGGCAGCAAGGAAAGGGGGAATCCCACTCGGTCTCTGGGCTCTGTTTGACGCTTCGTTTGGCCAAAACAACAGCAGGGTTCTTGATGATCACTGGAAGGCTTCCAGTAGGGTCAAACATTTATTCAAAGTACTTTGAAAGTCAACCTCCTGCATAGGCAAGCAGGGCTAAGTTTGATTCGGAAGTTCTCGGTCCAGCGAGAAATCGAAACACGTGCCACGTGGGGAAAATCCCAACAGGAGAGAAAGCAGCTGCGTGTCTTCCCAGTTGGCGTGATGCCAGTAAAGAAGGGAGAATTGAGCGTGCCAGGCGCCTTTATATCGTATCATAACAACGTTATCTCATTGCTAGGGCCGGTGGTCGTGTTGACCATATTGCATGCTGGGAGTCGTTGGCCATTTTAACCATATTGCATGCTGGGAACTGGAGTCTGTCACGTCATAAAATGGCATAACAAAAAGCTTGTGGAAAAGTGGATGGTTGACATATAGCTCAGTTCAGTTCTGATTAGTATATCTCTGGCCAACTTCTGCCTCATGAAATTACTGTATTTCTTAATATATGAAAAAGATATACAAAAAATATATGGAAAACATAATGTTAACATATGATTTACTTATATACAACATACATACTTTCACATAATTCTTTATATTATACTGTATGAAACAAAATGAAAAAGGGACCACTTTCATGAGTAAATCATTTTAGCCTTATATGAAGTGCAATATGTGAAACACAAACTGAAGATGATTGAATGCTTGATTTTTTTATATTCTTCACATGAGAATGATCATTTGGCTTATTAGTAAATTCAGTGTATTATTATACTAACTTTGTCATGGTTGTATTTTCCACTTTGTGTTTTAGATCAACCAAACTCACTATTTCTCAGAGCAAACACAACCTACTCTGCATAATAATAAAGCTTTTACCACTTGGAGTCTGAGTGCTTTCTGATATTTGACCATTAGTTCATTTGAGTTTTTGAGTTCACCTCAAGCAGGTGTTTTGCTGTCAGCTGCACATACAGAGAGGTGTTTCTCTATCTCTGTTGGTTTTTCTGCCTGACTCGTTCTGTCAACCCAGCAGCAGTTTCTTATGTTGTGTCAAAAAGTGATAATCCAGTGGACAAAAGCAGAAGACGTTTTGCTAAACGCCCCAGTTAGCAAATAGGTTATTCCACAAACATACCGTGCAAAAATATGAATTGATACATACACAAGTAAAAACACAGATGTTAAAAGCAGGTTTAAAAATACAATGCTGTAGTAGTGATATCTAATTATACACATACAATGCATACACACCATATATCTGGGTCAGGCAAGGTCCAATTAAGTTCAAAGTTGTGCATTGACTACATACATTACTCAAATGAGAAATTAGCCAAACTATATCTTGACATTCCTCCTGAATGCCCAATATGTTGCCACAATCCAGCTATTGGATCACAAGTTTTGGTCAAACAGATCAAAGAAGCTTTTGGACAATCATCTTTGAAGCTACATCTTACATAAGGGGGTGTTAAGATAAATTCTGACATTACAGATGCCATCTTTGGGTTTACACCCTCGGATGCGCAATTAAACAACTCAAAGTCAAACTGATGGCATGAAGTATAATCCTTATGCAATGGAAGTCGGCAAGCTCCCCCTCATTTATACACTGCGTTAAAGAGGTACTGTCCATGATTCTCCCAGGGAGACTACAATGCAGTTGCAGTGATGGGTTCTTCTTTGTCGATACATTTCGTCTCTTCTCCAAGAGACTTCTGACGTCTGAGGAGTTACAGGTACTCAGCCTTCTAAACAGTGCCTTTGCATAGTGGATCAACAAGTTGAAAGGGGAAGTCCGATCAACAAGGAAAAATCAGGGGACCATTAGCTATCACTAAAACTAATACGTTTGTGGTTATTTAATGAACTTATCTTTAATCATTAAGAAAATAACATAAATTGTCGTCTGGATCACTGTGTATGGGGGTGGCCATTACTGCCCATATTTGGGCAGTAAGGGCCGTCTGACATCACATCTTGCGACGTGGAAAAGCGGAGCGGCGACAGCATTTCTCCGCTCTTTCCAAGCAAAGTCAATAGGAGCCGTTTTACACAGCTGTGATCATCAACAATTATTTCAGATTTCAAGAGGACTTCAGCATTGACATTCGCAAGAGCTATTGTTACAGCAACAATGCCCACGTGCATGGCCATTGGATGTTCCAACACAACTGGTAAAAGTGGAAAAAACATTGCCTATTTCAACTTTCTGATTCATGAGCCACCGGGCTCGTCGCTGGATTGCCAACTTGAACAGAGCGGATTTGCCATCTAACTTCTGGCCAGAGAGAAAACACGTTATATGCAGCGACCATTTCAAAGAAGAATGTTTTGAACATGACATGAGAGCGAGGATTTTCGGTAAGTTATGTTTTAATTTAGAATTTTTAATTTAGAATTTGCGGGGATGGTTACCGACCAAAGGGGCGGAGGGATACCACATGTGATGTGGTATCCCTCCGCCCCAGCATGTGCTGGAATGCTTTTATATTTTAAAATTTATACAATAATGACCACCTGCCCTATTTACTAGGGGGCAAATGTAACTCAAGTCACTTCAGCGCGATTTCTCCTCAGCTGCAGCGCCGGTAAAGCCGTGCTGCGGCGGAGCACGCGCGCACACACACACACACACACACACATGCACGTATATATATATACCTTGAGGGGCCCGACTGAGTTTGCACTGGAAATAGGTACGGCTGGATTCCGTCAAAAGTCCGGTTTCTGTCAAGAAACTCTTCTAAAAAATCCATATCGCTATCAGATAATGATGACTACACGGAACTCCCATCACTGTCACTAAGTACTTCATCACTTTCTGCTTCGTACAGTGCACCAGTCGTCGTCATCTTGGAAAATAGTGTGTCGTTGTTCAACAGCGGGTCCGCTGAGTGACGTCACAAAATGTGAGGTGACAGTACTATTTTTGACCAAGATGGGTTCCTCCACATAAACATGGTTAAATGAAAATTATTCTTAATTAAAAAACGTATAATTTATTGCACAGTATGTAGTAGGTTTATATTTAAAGTACTTTCAGCAGTTTGAATTCTGATTTTGACTGGACTTCTCCTTTAACAGCAACAATCAAAACTGGTTGCTCACATGCAAAAGAGGACCATCCGCATAATGTATGTTGTTTCCCTTCTGATTCACAATTATGTTCTACTTTGTGTCCATCTGTCACTGACACCTGTGTCAGTGATATATAGTGGTGGAGCATGTGGACAGCATAAAGGTCCTGGACATTCACATCTCCTCCAACCTATCCTGGACTGTGAACACCTCTCATCTTGTGAAGAAGGCCCAACAACCACTCTTCCGTCTCAGGAAACTGAAACAGATTGGACTTTCCGCTAAGATGCTAAAAGACTTGTACCTAGCTACCATATAAAGTGTTTTATGTCTCAGTATAACAGTGTGGTATGGAAGATGCACAGTCCAGGAGATAAAGGATTTAGCAAGAGAGGTGAGGACAACAAAGGGGATTGTGGGAGGCCACCTGTAGGATCTGGACTCAGTTTATGCAGCACGAGTCCAGAGAAGAGCAAGATGCATCGCCGCTGATCCCACCAAACAGGGCAATGCACAGTTTGACCCACTTCCGCCAGGTAAAGGCTTCAGAAGCAGCAAATTCAAAACTAATTAAAGCTATAGTTAGTGATGGGAATTGAAAACCGATTCCTGTTCAGAACCGGTTCCGTGTGTTTCAATTCCGTGGCACCGTTTGGCAGCTCGCTTAACGATTCTCTTTTCGATTCCGTCGTGCTGCGGCTCTGAGCAAGTTACGCAAGTTACGTCATGTTTTTTATGCAAGTTACGCACACTCAGTAAGCAAATACGACGTGACCAGGCGAAAAACCAAACAAAAAAATGCCGCCCCATTGGGTAAACGGTCGAAGGTTTGGCTTCATTTTAAGGAAGAGAACGATGGCAACGAGGCGCTTTGCAATCATTGCAAAATGGCATATACATCAGCTGGAGGAAATAGATCCAACAGGCAGAAACACCTGCGTACACAACATGGCATACTATTTGGAAAATATTCAACAGTTAAAACACTCCGTCTTGGAGTAAACAGCAATTAAACTAAATCCCTAACACCTGCTCAGGCACATCTAAACCACCATGTAGGTGAAAAGAACTAAAAGAAATTTAAAAAAAAGGGGAAACCCCGTTACTTGTGTTGTCAAAGGGGCTGTCCCGGAGTGCTCCGAGTAACGCGGCGTCCTGAATGCATCTTGATGAACGCAGGTGCCCGCGGGCGGCGGGAACGGGATGAGAAAGTTCCTTAGTATCTCTTTTACAGGCTTCCAGACGCTTTGTTTGGCCAAAACAAAAGCGTGGTCCTCTTTCGATCAACTGAAGATAACGGCTCTCGGTCTTTGATTAGAGGGAATCCAAAAAGTACTTCTTTTTAAGTCGACCTCCTGCTATAATTAAATGCAGGGGTGAGTTTGCTCCTACAACCTTGGGTCCAGCTAAATTATCGAGCAAGTGGCGTGGGGGGGGGGATAATCCCAACGGAGTATAACAGCTGCGTGCCTTCTCGGACTGGCAGAACGCCAAGAAGAAGGAATATTGCCGGTGCGGCTGGGTTTTATACCTTTCTCTAGCAACGTTATCTCTTCGCTTCGTTGTTAGGGTCGCGGCCATTTTGGGCCATGTTATATGATGGGAGTTGTTGGCCATTTTTACCACCTTGCATCATGGGAAATGCAGTTTGTCATGTCCCGAACTAATGCAGGTTGTCACGTCGGAACTAATGCAAGCTGTCACGTCCTGAAGTGGCGTAACAATATAGTGATGTTCTCTGAATGTTCATTCTATTTCTGTTATTAAATTCTTGAACTTGAAGAGAAGTTGTCACTCTTTTATTCTCTGTGTGTGCAGAAGTTGCTGGTAAAAGATCGCTAGTGCTCAAATCCATCCTTTTCAACCATTGTCCTGCTATCAGCTAAAGAGCTGATCATCACCAGACAATACTTAATAGACAGAGATGTATTTATGAAACCTTAAATAACTTTAAACAGTGTATAATTGCACAACAGTATAGACAAGTTGATGAGAATTGAGTTCTTCTCGCTTGGAGTTTTTAGTTAAACTCGATGTTGCATTTCACAGTGTGAAATAACTTGTTCCAGCTTTGCTGAAAATATCTGTTGTGGCAAAGTATGGTTACTACAACAGGTTTTCTTGACCAACAAGGTGTAATAAACTTCTTTTAAGATGTCAGACAGTTAAAGGAAATTTTCATCACTTTTCTGGAAGAACCACTTTTGGTAGTAGGTGAACGGAAACCCCTTTGGAGTCATTTATGAATTATCAAATTTATTAAATACACATTTACCCCAATTTTACTCTGTGCTGGGGAAAAAGTTTTCGTTACAGTGATCATATCAGTTAAATGTTTGCAATTCTCTTTAATTACCTTTACCATACAAAAAGCCTTCATTGATAAAACTAAATCTCCAAAAGTCCCACAGGGTAAAAAAAAAAAAAAAAAAAAAAAAAAAACAGGTCAAAGGACCTAAACTTAAAGTGGTAGTTATTACAAATGCTATTTTGGCAGATGACTGTAGCTCAGCCCCTTGTATTCTCTTTAATTTCTCTTTGTTTGTTTTTTATCCTTTTTTTCTCTTTAATGGTCGGTTTCTTTTTTATTTGATTTCCATATATTCAACCCCAGGATAAAATACTCACTAGAAGACTGAAGTATAAATTTTGAGACAGCATCTGAATTTAATATAAAACACCAAAGCTTATTTATTCATTCTGACACCCAACCATACGAGTAACAGTGAATCTTGCCTGAGGCATCATCTTCAGATAAGTGACAAAGTAACATATCAGCTTGAATTCCTATATGTGGTAATATCTGTGAAATTGGAAACTTGTGTCTCGTGACAAGCTGGGATTTGTTTCGAGATCACATAGGCATGGTCCGTCTCCTTGCTGACATCAGGATGGCTTCTCTCCATAGTAATGATGTTAGGGAAATTGGTGGGATAAATGCCAGTCTGGGGAAATGAATCAATCATTATCTCCAACAGCTCTATGTGACAGGTTATTAATCAGTTCAGCAGGCACCACTTGCTCATCAAGACAAGTATGAGGTCGAAGTCTGTTTCAATCAGGCCTCTTACAAGGGTTAGTATGATGGTAAAACCTTAATAGGACTGATAGAAATGTACAGCAATGGTGAGAATGAAATGTGACAATGGGGAAGATGGTGGACAACATATACACATTGTGGTGTAAATAGAATTTAATAAGGAACAAAGAAATCCTGCTCATTTTACAATAATTTTTTTGCAATGCTTACCAGCTTCACGGTATAGTACAAAAACAAGGCAAAAATCTTAACGCATAGAAACGTACGTCTAACAGAGAACTACTGTACATTGTGTGACAAGCAGAGCAAAGCCCAAAAATTTACTTTGAAAATAATAGTTTTATGGACCAAAGGAGAACAAAACTTCCCTCTGTAAAGCACTATTAAGAAGTACCTGCTTCTTGACAGTGAGTGAATTAATACAAAAGTTTGACCACCTTAAAATATGGCTTACTTGTGCCTGGGTAATAAAATCTTTGTTTTCTACAGTATGTTACTGAATTTGCAATTTTTGTGAATTGAAATTGAACTTTAAAGGATATATCATCATGTTTAGAGGCTCATGTCTTAAATGCATGCGGTTTTGATCAAAAGCGTCAAAGAGCCAACACTACACAATCGGTAGATGGAAGGGAAGTCTTAAACCTGATATGCAATTTTTGTCATAATTTGTGGCAAACCTCTGATCCACATGCATGACACTCGCAAGAGACATAAATCAAAGTCTTCATAGTTTAATGAACTATCAAGGAATAGTGAAATGGCTTGTTGGGAATGGTTTAGGAATACAGGCCTCAGATAACTGAGAGAATTGGGGAGAAGGATGAGTGGTGCTGTTGACTTGAACAGTGTTGTTAAGCTAAGAAAAGAGCTGAGGTCTCATTTATAAAGGTTGCATACGGTCGAGAACTATTTCGGTTCTGAGTGTACCTCGTGTTTACTTCCTGGTTCCTCAGACAATCATGAGAGTTCCCAATGTTCCCAAAAACAGAGCATAGCATTTGGTATTTAATTGGCAAAAGAGCAGCAGCTTGCAAACATGGAGGCCAGTAAGAGCATCCGACCAGAAATAGAACAGAATACAACATTTTATACCGGTCATGATTTGTCTTTGTGAACCCAGACAGAGCACGCACACACAGAGCTTGTTCTTTTGAAGTTTATTTGAGTTGTGGATGATAATGATGACCAGCGTTAGTTACCGGACTGGAGATGATGGGTGCAGGAACAGGCTGTCTGGAAGAGACTGAGAACACAGAGCAGAATCTTGAGGCGAGTTTTTGGAGGGGCTAGGACAACTTTCAAGCCAGAGGTGCAGTGAGAGAGTTCTTGGAGATGCAGGGCTGCTGTTGAACCAGAGGTGCAGTGATAGAGAGAGTTCTTGGAGATACAGGGCTGCTGTCAAACCAGGGGTGCAGTAATAGAGAGTTCTTGGAGATGCAGAACTGCTGTCGAACCAGAGGTGCAGTGGGGGAGAGTTCTTGGAGATGCAGGGCTGCTGTTAAACCAGAGGTGCAGTAATAGAGAGTTCTTGGAGATGCAGGACTGCTTACTTGGGGCGTTCCAAAAAAGTAAAAAACAAAGCAACTGGACTTATCACCTCAATTCTCACCCTCATATGGGTGATCAAAACATTGTTCCCTTAAGACAGGCCAATAACAACCCTAACGACTCCTCGTTGCAGAGGAGTGGACCAGTTTCGGTTCAATCTGCTGGCTTAATGGCTTTAACGACCGCCCATTACTAAGGGGTGGACCTGTTTCGGTTGAATTTGCATATTATCTAAGTCATTACAAGGCCTTTGTTTGGGCAGTAGTATAAAGCTTGGTACTCCACATTACTCCAGACTTTTTGAATTGAGAAAGCTTCCTGGAGAGGAAACAAAATGTCTTCAACTATGGAAAACCAGTCCAGTTGCTTTGTTTTTTACTTTTTTTGGAATGACCATGACCTGGATGACTGAGAATCTTCACCAGCATACTTACTTGGGGCACAGAGGTAGCAGGAGAACCAGCAGCTAACAGAGAGCTGACTTGGGGCACAGAGGTAGCAGGAGAACCAGCAGCAAAGCGGAGAGCTTACTTGGAGCACAGGAGTAACAGGAAATTCAGTAACAAAGCCGAGAGCTTGCTTGGAGCGAAGGGGTAGCAGGAGATCCAGTAACAAAGCCAAGAGCTTACTTGGAGCACAGGGGTAGCAGGATATCCAGTAACAAAGCCGAGAGCTTACTTGGAACACAGGGGTAGCAGGAGATCCAGCAGCTAACAGAGAGCTGACTTTGGGCACACAGGTAGCAGGAGAACCAGCAGCAAAGCGGAGAGCTTACTTGGAGCACAGGATTAACAGGAGATCCAGTAACAAAGCCGAGAGCTTGCTTGGAGCACAGGGGTAGCAGGAGATCCAGTAACAAAGCCGAGAGCTTGCTTGGAGCACAGGGGTAGCAGGAGATCCAGTAACAAAGCCGAGAGCTTGCTTGGAGCACAGGGGTAGCAGGATATCCAGTAACAAAGCCGAGAGCTTACTTGGCTGACAGACGTAGAATGAGCGGAGACTGAAGAGAACTGGACTTGACAGGCTTAGTGTTTGTAATGACTGAAGACAAGCTGGTGGGGAGGAGAAGACTGAGAGCGGTTTATGTAGAGAGGTTGGCAGGTGGAGTGAGTACTGACTGATTAGTGCCTAACAGGTGTGACTGATTGCTGAGGGAGTGGAGGCTGAGCTGTGTGAGAGGAAGAGGTGCTGAAAAAACAACAGGAGAAGACAGACAGGCCAAAACTGAACCATGACAATACCTATCTTGTGTAAGTAGAAATTCAGTGCAACAACTGACCGTTGAGCAAATGGTGTATCCATGAAAGGCATTGTGTATGTCTTGTTCTAACTTTAACCACTGGGTGTTATTATTACTTATCGTTCCTTTAAATGGTGACCTTAGTGCATAATACTGCGCAATGGCAGTATTGGCACTGCTGGAAGACCTTGCTAATGGGAGAATTTGGAGGCAAAGCATTTTTAGGGATCAACGATTTCCTGCAACATGATGATGACAGGCTAATTTGCCAATTTATACTCCCTCGAACATTACATTCCGGCATGACCAGCAGGGGACAGAAGCTACCCCTCTCAGGCGCTGCACTTAACCTACTTTCAAAAACCCCGGAGCACTAAGTGCCCTGTGAATTTTCCATTTGTTCCTGATCATTTAGTTTCAAAAGTTATTACCTTTTGTCATGTATCTAACTATTCTGTCACCTAAGCATAAGTAAAACCGTTTCAGTGGGTCATCTGTTTGGCTTGCCACAGTGTTCCAGCAGTTTCTTCATAACTGAGTAGAGTATTATCCTGTCGGATTTTTCTGATTTTCTTCAATGTGAGAAGATCATGCTGTAACAAAAGCTTAATTTTAACTTTAAAAAAATTATTCAATCTTTGAAAGAGATTAACCGAAGGGCATAAAAGGAATAAAAATTTTTGAAGAAATTAAAAAAATATTCAATTCTCAAATATATTATTTCGTCATTTAAGCTTAATTTTATGATACATGAAAACTTGCATTTATATACACTATGTAAATTAGCAGAACATAATTGTTCTTAGTGACATAATTGGAACAGCAAAGTGCAAAGACTAAATAAGCAGATAAATGGAACCCGAAATGTTGTTACTTGTACCTGAGAAGGTAACCTATTGGCCCTAGGGGGCTCAGTCCTTGAAATCTCAGGTAATTTATTAATATCTGTCAGATGCATTTAATCATATGTGAATGGGAAGGTTCGCCCTGGAGCCATATAGAACATTTCAGTGGTAAGCTGCTTTCACCACAGTTTACCATTTATGCCCTATGAGACTCGAGTTGTAAAGAAAAAGGATTAAGTCATGAGAGCTTGTCTTACAAGCCAAAACAACCCAGTGAACTTATCGGGTTCTGCTAGTAGTCTAGCAGAGTGAAACACAATCAAGTCCTTTGATAGGACCTTTAAAATGTGAAGTTTCTGTTTGAATGAGCGAATTCACATGCTGACAGGAGCTTAGTGCAGTGATTGCATCCGCTGATTTCACTGCTGCAGAGGTCAGTCTAAAGTGACACAGAGAAACACATGAAAAGATGTAGGATTTAACTCAACAGAAATAACATGTTGGGAATGGTCCAGATCCACAGTCAGTGAGCACAAGGGCATTACCTTGTTTATTAGGTGGGTGCCCTCCGGGTCATCCACACAGACAGGATTTTTCATAGCATTTATAAAAAGATTGACTGATACCACACTGTCCCTATATCACAGTCTGTCAGATCAAATCTAATTCTATTTTCAAACACAAACGTAAGAACCTCTCAAAAACTTTACTGTCCTGGCTCATATTGGGATTTCATAAAGCCTTAGAAAGGTTTTTGGCCAAACAGAAAAACAAGTCTTTTCCTTCACTTTGTAATAAGACATACATACTTTGCAAAAGTTTCCCCTTGAACCAATTTATATTTTGCCACATTAAAACCAACAAATGAACTGTTTTATTGGGATTTTATGTGATGGACCAAGCAGTGCACATTAGTGAAGTCAAATTAAATTAATACATGCTGTTAAAGGTATACTATGCAACCGGGGTTGATTTTCCATCGAGGCTCCCCCCAGAGGGCAAAAGTAAAATTGCACTGTCGTAAAGATGCTCAGCTGTTCTGGTTTCTCCGTCAAGCCAGGCGCGGTTGTTTTGAGCTTAGCAGACAGGCGAACGCAACGAAAAGTGGAAAAAACGGCAGTACAAACAATGACTAACAGTGAAAGTATGAACATCAGGCTTCCCGCAGCGCTATCTTGCCGCCAAGCCGCCGCCGCCGCCTCGGCCTCGCCAAGCCGCGGCCTCGCCAGCTTTATTATTAATATTATTTTTTAAATTTTTTTTTATGTTGGCGAGACGCTACCGCCGCCGCATCGCCAAGCCGCGGCCGCCGCCTCGCCAAGCCGCAGCCGCCTCGCCGCAGCCGCCTCACCGCAGCGTCTCGCCAACATAAAAAAAAAAAAAGAAATTAAAATAATAATAATAATAAAACTCGATATGCTTACATGTTTATTTGACGTTAACATGCGGTTCTTTGTTGTTGTTGTTGCTTTCGCGCGTGCATATAGTGAATGGCAGGGCAAAAACACATGGAGTTCTCGCCGTAAAGCAAACCGACTCTCGCGGTCTTGCACAAGACTTCTGAGCCTGTGGGTGCGGGCCGAGGGCTCTTGCAATTGCAAGTGCGGTATTTCCCCCACAGACCACCAGGGCGGCCGAGAAAACCTTTGTTCGACCTGAAATGACTCATTTAATCATCCAAAACGGTATGGAACACATTAATTAACTGAAAAATGTTGCATAGTATGCCTTTAAATTATAAAAAATTAAAACTGTGGTGTGCATTGTTATTCAGCAATATCCCACGACATGACTTTATTCAAACCATTTTTTGCTCAAATCACAGCTGCATTTTTTTGGGGGGGTATATGGCTATACATTTTGAAAATCTAAAAGCTGAATACCCTTTGGTCCAAACTACTGCACTGTAGATCTGCAAGTTTGTTTATTTTTCTCATCCTTGTCTCAAGTCTTGTGCAATCTGTAACAGGGTCTCTTCTAGGAATTTTCTGATCCTGGTGAGAAGAAAAGCATCCCTACAGCATAATGTTACCACTACAAGTGTTCAGGGCTGGGATGTGCATTTATCATATATTGTATCAGTAATAAGCAAACAAATTACTATAATAAAATAATTCTAAACCCTGATATCTACAAATCCACAAAACTGGCAGCATGATTGAGATTTTCATTGAATGTCTTTCCATGTTTGGGGCCATACACACAACAATTAATAACAGTATATTTGAAAATATTATAGATTGCAAAAATCCAGTGCCATGTAGTGGTACAACTGCTCAATGTAATGAAACTGGAATAAAGAAATAGCCCATTTGCTAATAGTGCAGCTTTGGTTTACTGCTGTATTTGTGACGGTGATTAGATGCAGGGAGATTTATTGCCCAAAATGAATGTGGTAAATTTAAAACGTAAATTAAAATATATATATTCACATTTAGTCACAATACTTAGACAATACATCACAAACAAATGTCACAAAGTGTTGTGATAATCGTTTTTAGCCAATGTCACCCATTGTCATAGTTTGGTGAAGGACCAAAGTGGCAACAAGACGACGGCAGTTGATTGTAGTTCCACTGCTCTCACTGTATACTTTGAACATGGCTAAGAGTCGCAAGAAGCAAACCGTGTTCATGTTTATGAGAAGAATAGGAAGGCATCAGTAGAAAGAAATAAGACCAGCGTGGATTTGGCAGATTTTTTCCACATGATCCCAGTGAAGAACAGAAGTGCAATGTAAGACGGTCTTGCGCATGTGCAGTTATTCAAAAAAAGACTTGGGGAAACTTCCGGAAAAATCGTCGGCCCTAGCTTTAAACTTCTCCAACAATTTATTGTAGAGCTTTCTACCGTGTTCCTTGATTTTCATAATTTGGAGTCGCTTTTCAGATTTTTATTCATAAAGAAATTTTAAACTGTGGATCCTTTTCCTTCTACTTATTATTTATGCATTTCTTTCACATGAAATTCAAATAAAATTAATTTAGTTTTCTTATATATTGACAAAATGTGGAAAAGCTCAAGAGTTATAACTACTTTTTAAGGTACAGTATCCTTGGTGTTCAGATTTACATATCTGGATGCCTAAATCAGTGATGGTATTTAACAAAAACCACATTCCCAACATAAACACAGAGAAAATGCTGGAAGACAGATGACAGAATGCATTGGAACCAAGTCCCAGATAGCCATCCCCTTGCTGACGGAGGCATCTGCAAGCGGCAAGATAAAAGACAGAGCTGGAAGTGGATCCAAAATTTTCCACAGAAGGATGAGCTCCTACGACGACTCTTGACAGTGGATGGCTTGACACTGTTGAGCCTTTCTTCTGACAGAAATTTGAGTCCAGATCCATAATCCCTCGATCCAAAATTTCAAACAATTGTGTGTCAGATACAACGCTGCAGCGCTGTACAGAGCTCAAACATGTAGACCCGATGCCACAATAAAGTTGTCACTTTGAATAGATAAGGAAGAAAATGCCCAAGGTATCGTGATAATTAACATCAGGCTTAGTAAATTCAATCAGTGACTCTCCTTTCATTTAATTTCATATTTTGTGATACTATATTCTTCTTCTATTTTTCATATGTAAAAATGATACAAATTAAACTCAGTGAAATCTAATATTTTCAATATTCTTGCAAAAGTATTCATAGCCCTTGAAATGTGTCACATTTTGTTTTGGTGAAAGCAAAAACTTCAATGTATTTTATTTTGTTAGACTAACACAATATAGTGCCTGTGAAGTGGAAAGGAAGGTGCCACAGTCCCAATCCTTGTGTGTAAAGTTCTATATCAAGCATTTTAAGCCTTCCAAAGTCAACTACAGGCATTTTTATATGATAAAATATTGTATTTGGCACTACAAAATTTTTATTTGTAATGAAATATTAGTTATTATCTTGTGCTATGTTTTCAATCCTAAAAAAAAGATGCTTGCATTCATTGTGATATCACATGTCCCTATGTGGGTACACCTTAGAGTCACTGCTGCATGGTATCAAAAAACAGCAGTTGCTCTTAACCTGGCTAGACAGATTGATAATGTGTAGCACTCAACGTTCAGCGCCTTATCAATTTGGGACTGCTCCTATGGAATCCGTTGGGAGAAAGGAGGGACATTCAGCAGAACTCTGCAAGCTGTTTGGGTGAAGCGACACCTGGTCGACGCCAACCAAAGGGTTGGTTTCAGCCAATCACGGCATCATATTAAAACATAAGCTGCATGCATCATGAAAAAATGGTTTCACTAGTCATCATATCGAAACAATAACTTGATGGAAACAATACTGTCATGTTCTGAGGTAGCTTCCTAACCAACATGCAGAACCACACAAGCAAAAGGCAGATGAAATGGTAAAATATAATGTATTTACAAAAACCACAAAACAGAGATGGACTGGGTTCAAGGCTCGGGAGGTTGGGCTGAGCTGCTTCTGAAAGGCAGAGGGCGGTGATTATGTATTTAACGAGGCAGGATTTGAGTAGAAACCTTAGATTTGAGCCGAGTCGAAAAGGATCCTTTGAGGTGAAGTGGAGAGCCTGGTGGTATTTTGCATAAGGCATTAAGGAATGGGGGCCTGTGCAGTTAAATCCTCTGAAAGTTGGAGAGCAGGCAGGTAGAGGTCGGTTTAAGAAGCTTCAGTGGACGAGTGTGGACAAAAGTGTTCCCAGAATTAAACTGGCAGACATAGAATAGCAAAGGTAATCTGGGTAGTAGGACGTTTCCTTAACCTGGACAGTGTACAACAAAGAGGAAAGTTTGAACGAGATGGCAGCAAAAACTGGGTTCTTAGGAGAAAAACCTAGAAAACGCTTAGAACTCAGAGGGCTCAATTTTACTAACAAATGTGGACCATTTGGCAAAGGACAGCAGAGATCCTCAAAATGAGAGAGAACTCGCCAGCAGACAAACACAGACAGACTACCACCATGATCATGACAAACACCGTAAGTTAGATACAAAGTCTACTTAGCACGGTTTGAAAATGAAGACAACACAAGCCCTCCGCCCTCCCTACATCAAGAGTGTGTCTTTTGTATCAAATTGTACATAATGCTGACAGACGCAATTTTTTTATGGATGCCAGTGCGTAATTCCTATCCCCTACCAATGCTACAGTAACTGTAAAATGTCTCTTTACGGGGTGAATACAGGCATTCCTAATTCATCCTGCTTGTTCTGCCAGTGCTTTTCTGTGTCATGGCTAGGATTTCCATAACAACTCAGAAGCAACAAACACATAGTGTTACGAACTAGAATCAGGCAAACCCAGTATTCAAACCCAACAAGTGAGGTTAAGGCAAAAAACAGGATTTTAATAATGAAAACAGGGACAGGCGGGCTCAATAGTCAAAAGGGCAGTCCAAAATCCGGTACACAAAAAGCAGTCCAAAATAGGCAGAGGTACAGACAGGGCAAAGCAAGCTCGGATAACCATGGGACAGAAACTAGTCGGTAAACCGGTAAATCAGTCAGACAGGGCAGGAAAAACAGATCAGGGAACAGGCTGGCTCAGAATCAAAAAAGGCTCTCGGGTTATCAACAACAGGTCAATCAGAATAAAGAATGCTGGAACTAAACTCACCGTGGCTCGTTAATGATCTGGCAGAGAAGTGAAGACCGAGGCAGAACTATATAGTGGAGTGCACAGGTGAAAAGGAGTGAAAACTAATTACCGGGAAACAGCTGGAACTAATCAGAGGCAGGGAAGTGACTGACAGTGAACTGAACTGATAGGTTGGTGACTGCTGACAGGGGAGTGAGCTGGCAGGTGAACAGAACTGAGCTAAAAGCTTACAGAACCCTAACAGATAGTATAACACAAAGAACAAAATCAAACCACAACAAAACTCAAACTATTCCATGATACAAAACTAAGACAGAACCTAAAATCATGACAGAACCCCCTCCTTAAGGCCGGATTCCAGACGGCCTAAAGCAAAAGAAGACAGACTAGATCGGGTGGGTGGAGGGAGGTGCAGGACGGAGGGCTAGAATCAAATAAATGTCCAAATATAAACTCAAACAAAACAAGACGAGTCAAGTTCTCAGGCGGGCGTCCAGGAGGACGGCCCCGACGAGTCAGGTTCTCAGGCGGTCGTCCAGGAGGACGGCCCCGACGAGTCAGGTTCTCAGGCGGGCGTCCAGGAGGACGGCCCCGACGAGTCAGGTTTTCAGGCGGGCGTCCAGCAGGACGGCCCCGACGAGTCAGGTTCTCAGGCGGGCGTCGAGGAGGACGGCCTCGGCGTGTCAGGTTGTCCGGCGGACGTCCCGAAGGACGGTCTCGGCGTGTCAGGTTCTCCGGCGGACGTCCTCGGCGTGTCAGGTTCTCCGGCGGACGTCCTAGGCGTGTCAGGTTCTCCGGCGGACGTCCTAGGCGTGTCAGGTTCTCCGGCGGACGTCCAAGGCGTGTCAGGTTCTCCGGCGGACGTCCTCGGCGTGTCAGGCTCTCCGGCGGATGTCCTCGGCGTGTCAGGTTCTCCGGCGGACGTCCTAGGCGTGTCAGGTTCTCCGGCGGACGTCCTAGGCGTGTCAGGTTCTCCGGCGGACGTCCCGGCGGACGAACCCTGTGAGACAGGTAATCCGGCGGGTGTCCTGTAGGACGGCCCCGGTTAGCAAAGATGTCCGGCGGCCGGTGGCGGAACAGGTCTCTCATAGACCGGCGGCGGTGCATGTCTCTCGGAGACCGGCGGCGGAGCATGTCTCTCGGAGACCGGCGGCGGAGCAGCAACCTCTGAGGCCGGCGGCAGAACAGGACCCTCAGGAACCGACGCCTGGAGAGAGAGAGAACAGAACCTGGCGCCGGACTAAGAGCTAGAAGAGACGCCTGACTAAAGAGTTCAGGAGGCGCCTGGCTACAGAGTTCAGGAGGAGCCTGGCTACAGAGTTCAGGAAGAGCCTGGCTACAGAGTTCAGGAGGAGTCTGGCTACAGGCTTCAGGTTCAGTCGGCCCCTGGCTACTGGCTTCAGGTTCAGTCGGCCCCTGGCTACTGGCTTCAGGTTCAGTCGGCCCCTGGCTACTGGCTTCAGGTTCAGTCGACCCCTGGCTACTGGCTTCAGGTTCAGACGGCCCCTGGCTACAGGCTTCAGGTTCAGATGGCCCCTGGCTACAGGCTACAGGTTCAGACGGCCCCTGGCTACAGGCTACAGGTTCAGACGGCCCCTGGCTACAGGCTACAGGTTCAGACGGGACCTGGCTACAGGCTACAGGTTCAGACGGGCCCTGGCTACAGGCTACAGGTTCAGACGGGGCCTGGCTACAGGCTACAGGTTCAGACGGGGCCTGGCTACAGGCTACAGGTTCAGACGGGGCCTGGCTACAGGCTACAGGTTCAGACGGGACCTGGCTACAGGCTACAGGTTCAGACGCTCCCAGACCCTTTAACACCCAGAACCTCATCAATAACCCTTCCAGAACCTCCGACAAAGACAGTTTGGTCAGCCACTTGGGAAATTGGCTGTCAAGCCAAAGATGAGGGGGTAAGAGCTTCAGAAGAGGTCCAGGGGCCTCTAAGTCTCCATGGGGCTCTGGGTGCTTGTCTTCTCGGCGAGGCCCCCGACGGAGCTTGTCGTTCGGGCGAGGGCCACGACGCCGCTTGTCGTCTGGGCGAGGGCCACGGCGCCGCTTGTCGTCTGGGCGAGGACCATGGCGCTGCTTGTCGTCTGGGCGAGGGCCACGGCGCCGCTTGTCGTCTGGGCGAGGGCCACGGCGCCCAGTGTCCCGATGAGCCCCCGAGTTGCGGCCTGAAAGAGGGCTCGTCTGAACCCCCTCATCGTGGGCCAGTGGTAGACCCACCTGGGTTCCCACGTCGCAGACTGGCGGCGGACCCTCCTGGGTTCCCACGTCGCAGACTGGCGGCGGACCCTCCTGGGTTCCCACGTCGCAGACTGGCGGCGGACCCTCCTGGGTTCCCACGTCGCAGACTGGCGGCGGACCCTCCTGGGTTCCCACGTCGCGGGCCGGCGGCGGACCCTCCTGGGTTGCAGCGTCTCGGGCCGGCTGCGGACCCTCCTGGGTTGCAGCGTCTCGGGCCGGCTGCGGACCCTCCTGGGTTGCAGCGTCTCGGGCCGGCTGCGGACCCTCCTGGGTTGCAGCGTCTCGGGCCGGCTGCGGACCCTCCTGGGTTGCAGCGTCTCGGGCCGGCTGCGGACCCTCCGGGGTTGCAGCGTCTCGGGCCGGCTGCGGAGCCTCCGGGGTTGCAACGTCTCGGGCCGGCTGCGGAGCCTCCGGGGTTGCAGCGTCTTGGGCCGGCTGCGGACCCTCCGGGGTTGCAGCGTCTTGGGCCGGCTGCGCAGACAGTGCTGCCTTATAGCTGCCGGAGGCCGGCACTGGAGCTGAGGTAGGAGGCGGGTCCTCTGGGACAGGTGCAGGTGCCGGAGCGTCGGCTGGACCCTTGGGGACAGGATTGAGTCCACTATAGAAACCCTGGAGAGCCGCTCTATAGTGCCCCTCGACCTCCTTTAATTTAGCCTCCAGCTCCTCTGAATACTGGCAGAAAAGAGCCTCCCTAAGGTCCTTAATAATAGGGGCAAAAGCTCTTAACTGGTCCTCCAGAGCCAGATCCTCAGCATCACGGGCGCCACCAGGAGGCGCTGTGGGCTGCTCAGCTCTGGGGAGCACCGGACTCCGATCCACTGGGCAGGAAGTGGCAACGGACGGGCGCGGTACTGGCTCGCCTGTCGGCCGAACAGAACGGGTGAAGGAGCGACCCACAGGTTTCCGTCCCCTCCTCCGACGGCGGGACGGCAGGACTTGCTGGAGGTTTAATTCTTTCGGTAGAGCCGGGATCGGTGGAGCCCACAGTGTTCCCTGCATCTCCTCTTCTGGAGGGAGAGAGAGAAAAAGATCCGGGCGAAGATCCCGCACCACCTCCGCTTCGACCTCCATAAACAAAGTTGGGTCAGGATAAAACCCATGGGCAGAGCCGACAGCGGTGTCGCTGGGTGAGTGATCCCTTCTATCTTGAGCAGAACCTGAATCTGTTAAAAACAGCCCTCCCAATCGTAAGCTCCGAGCAGGCAGCGAGTTACTGCTGCTGCGGCTACTGGAGAGATGGCGTCTGGGACCGATACCAGGGGGACAGAACGCCAATCTGGAACCCTCCCAAGCCATAGCGTGTGGAGGGGAAAAAAAAAAAAAAAAAAAACAACCTCTAAAAACTTGTTGGGCGATAGGTTTTAGTTTGGCCAGATCATTCTGTTATGATCGTGAATCAGGCAAACCCAGTATTCAAACCCAACAAGTGAGGTTAAGGCAAAAAACAGGATTTTAATAATGAAAACAGGGACAGGCGGGCTCAATAGTCAAAAGGGCAGTCCAAAATCCGGTACACAAAAAGCAGTCCAAAATAGGCAGAGGTACAGACAGGGCAAAGCAAGCTCGGATAACCATGGGACAGAAACTAGTCGGTAAACCGGTAAATCAGTCAGACAGGGCAGGAAAAACAGATCAGGGAACAGGCTGGCTCAGAATCAAAAAAGGCTCTCGGGTTATCAACAACAGGTCAATCAGAATAAAGAATGCTGGAACTAAACTCACCGTGGCTCGTTAATGATCTGGCAGAGAAGTGAAGACCGAGGCAGAACTATATAGTGGAGTGCACAGGTGAAAAGGAGTGAAAACTAATTACCGGGAAACAGCTGGAACTAATCAGAGGCAGGGAAGTGACTGACAGTGAACTGAACTGATAGGTTGGTGACTGCTGACAGGGGAGTGAGCTGGCAGGTGAACAGAACTGAGCTAAAAGCTTACAGAACCCTAACAGATAGTATAACACAAAGAACAAAATCAAACCACAACAAAACTCAAACTATTCCATGATACAAAACTAAGACAGAACCTAAAATCATGACACATAGGCAGTTTGACAGTAAAGTGTACTTTATTGCTATGAATGAGACCAAGGAAACAGAGCTGTGCAGAGACCAGAAATTTACACTAATATTCAGATTCCGGTAATGAATATTATTTTATGAAAAAAATGTTATTAATACTTTAATAATATTAACAATGCTTTCATTTGATATCAGAGGAGGAAAAAAATTATAATTTTCTTCCTGTTGGCAAGGAAGAAAAAGGGGCAGACAGGCAGGTAAGGCTCTGCTCATGGACTGTTAGGAGAATGAAAAGGGAGAGAGTGAACACTGGCAAACTGGCAAATTTACGGATAGATGGTGAAAGCAAAGCCAAAGAAGGCTGGTCAGGCTTCGGCTGTTAGTGACAGACCAAGGTGTGGTTCGGGGATGGATGGAGAGTTCCACGACGGAGGGCTGACAGGTTAGGTGGTGGCAGGATGCCAGGAGGAGAGGAGCGTCTGGGCCACCGGAGTTCCAGGAAGGCTCAAGGGATTCAGACTTGCCAGATTACCAGGATCGAGTGGACCAGAAGTGAGATGGCAAAATCTGAGCAGGAGTAGGGATGGATCTAGGGAGAGAGAGCAGTCTGGTTTGTGAGCGGTAGGAACACGAAACCAGGAACACCAAGGATCAGGTCAGGTACCACTCAGGTGAGCTAATGCTCTGACACCTTCCTTCTGTCTCTGGCGCCTAAAATGCTCCTCTTCAATAGTGAGAGATTGGAAACACCTGCTGCCGTCTTCCACCTGTCGCTCCCTGCAGGAGAAAGGTAAGAACAGCACACACACACACCATGGCTGCCCTGAACCACACACCTGACACTCTGCTACTTCTTACAGAGCTGTTAGTGGCTATTCTGACCTCCTCCTCTATCTGTCCCTGCATGGTTACGTCTCTATCCCTCTTCTTTCTAGTTCTTCCTCTGTGTTACTGTTGTGTGCCCACCCCCCCCACAGCCTGTGCACTCAATTGGACTGCTTCTGGATTCCAAAGTCCAGCTCTCGCTGCTGCAAAAGCACTTGTGGCGCAAAACATGTCTTATTTTGGCACATCTGGCTGTGTCCACTTGTCGGCTTTTGAGCCTTTTTTCCCTCTGTGCCCCACTTGTGTTTTTGTGGTGTATTATCCATTCCACAGGTGAAAACGAAGAGACCTCTCCAACTCTGGTCACCTCAGATGGTTAAATTTTACAACCTCGGAAGGAGCAAGCCGAGGATAGTTAAGAGACTTAAAGAAAAAAGAAGATAATGGGCCATGTTTTGTGTCTCATATACTGTTGTAGTCAATAACATGTAATTATAAATGCTTTTATTCATTCATTAATTCAAACAATATTACTTTATTAATAATAAATAATTGTTAATTTATTATAAAAAAATATGCATTGGTCCCCCTGGCAATGCCCAGTATGCCCGATGGCCTGTCCTTGCCTGGACAGGGCCATCCACCTGAACTGACAGTCTTGGTAAGAAAAGAAACTATTCAGAGAAGCGGCCAAATCCCCCATGGTATCCCTCGAGAACCTGCAGAGCTACACACCTTAGGTTGGAGAATCTGTCTCCAGCATTAGTCATGGACTCTACAAATATGGCCTTTTAAGAAAGAGTGAAATACATTGTGATAAGAAAATCATAATATGTTCTGTGTCCAGGTTATCACTAAGTCACACAGAAAATATGTGGAAGAACGTACTCTGAACAGTGGAGACTAAAATGTTACTTTTTTTACTAGATGCAGAGCGGTATGAGCCTGACCTTCAAAGATTCCAAATAAGGAGCCCTAAATTGTGTGGATAGAGGGGAAAAAAATATGTGAGCAATAAGTGTTGTGGCTAATCTACAAAGATTGCATCAGCAATTGATAAGACGTGCAAAATAGATTTAAATGAGTTTAAATGAGTTAATTGCATGTACTACAGCCCGTTTGGCAGCTGATGTCAAAGAAAGAGGATCAAATCCGTCACATGATCTCTCTGGACACCCAGGACGCACAAAACTGTTTTTTAATTAATAGAGAACTTCTGCTATTATTTTTTTTCTTAAAAACAATATTAATTACAATGAAAACATGAAAAAAAGTTCAGCTAAACAGGGAAAAAAAACTTTTATTTTATGTCTGAATTTAATAAAAAAAAATATTACAGCTGAGATATCGGACATCCCTGTTTACCATTATTCTACCAGTGTGTGTATCAATGATGGTGACTATGTCAAATGCAACAACTGGGTATAAATTAAGATTTAAAAAATAACAAGAGTCAAATTTAAAACATTTACATATCAATCATAAAACTCGTGTAACGTGAGGATTGCGTCATCGCACGATAGTAGCTTAAATAAATAAAATTAAAATCGTCATCCATGGTGTCAAGTATCAAGTAAGATCCTCTAGTAGACTGGTGCTGGAGTGGCAGGTAATGACGTATTGATGTTTCAGAGTAAAACTGTGCAAAAAATTCCAAAGTCCAAAGTCTGCACCTGTAGTCTTTTGTTTGTAAGCTCGACCGGATCCACTTTGCTTTTCATCAACTGACTTTCTGCCTGAACAACCCTCTCTGCTCCAGACTGACATTGAGTGAGCAGCAAAAATAGGACAGCCGCATATTTCAGAGAAGCTGCGAGCGCTTCTGGGACGCTTCAGAAATGTGCCACGTGTAGAACCACTCTGACCAACTAGAGCTGCTGCGATCAGACGCAAAAGCACTTTAGCACACTTTGGTATAACCGCTTGAGCCAAAATATTGCAAACCAAGGAAGCCCCAAAATAATTTAATACAAAATATCTGGGCTTCGATGGAGATAGGCGCCAATCCAACTACAAACCTGCACAGATAAGCTGGTACAGATACTGCATGGATAAGTTACAGAGCCTGTTTTGGAACAATGAGGAATGGAGTTATGGATAGCTTGTGGACCCGCTGTTCTCAAATTACCATCTGTCCCTGATTAATGGGGAGAGTCCCCGTTTTGGACGATCTGTCCTCATTTAAAATGTACTCAGATATGTCCCCAATTTCACTTTTTTATGAATGAGAACTAGATCTAAATTTGCACAACAGCTGTAATGGTAATTGTTGGACTGCTGCCAGTGGTCGGGACAAACAATGTAGGAGAAAAGGAGACTGTGCTGTCACAAACCCCCCCCCCCCCCCCCCCCCACTGTGGACCTGCACAATACCCCATCCTCCCAGAGCAGCTCCAGTTGCTTCAGTCCAGCAGGGTAAAACTATTTTGTAACAGTCTTTACAGCTTGATGGTTGTTCTCAGGTAGTGGTTAAAATTCAGTTTTGCTTGTTTATAAGCGTCCGAAAATATTTAAGATCAGTGATGGTATATTTGCATGAAGATTAATACTACCACACACTGCTCTAGAAGAACTCTAGAAGGAACCTTGTTTGAGGCAGCATAATGGTGTGTCCAGACCAAACGCTGGCAAACGCTGAGCATCAAGGACATTTGGTTTACATCATCATTCCCTTCTGGGGACATCAAGAGGTCCTATAGTTCTGCACATTTTAAAGATTTCTGTGCATTTGGTGCTGCAAATTTGGTTTAACGCACACCTCTAGGGTGGCTGATTAAAGAATCTGAACTTTTGCTGCTGGACGCGGGGCGTCAACCAATCAGAGAGACTTCGACTCCACTTTGTGACGTAATGGGGGATTTTCCGACAGGAAAAATATTTTTACTTCGGATCACAGATATTTGTTTACATTGAGATACCCACTACCCTCAGACAGATGGACAGATACTCTTCAGCTGAAATGGGGCACCTGTAATTGGTGTCCTGGCGGGAGATGCAGGCATTGATGCCAGTCAGCAGGTTGTCAAACTGGACAGCGTGAGCATCAATAGCGCTGAAAGCGACCCTTACCAGCACGCAGCTCCAGCAGTATGTGGTGAAACTCACCAAACTCAAAACACATCTGAATGACCTGGTGAATCGGCACAGATTATATTATTCAGTAAATGAAGCCAAGCCACTCTCTTTATTTCCGGAAGAGCAAAAGAACATGGTAGCTCCTCCCAATAGGAGCCACTTTGCCAGACGTGCCGTCAGAGCTTTGAGGCTCTAGATAGCACGTGGGACTTTCAGGCATTGGATGCCTTTTTGATGCTGAAAAGGCGTTTGGTCTGGACACAGCATTAGATTTGAGACAGTGGCTGAAGTTTACCTTCAAGCACAACAATGACTCTAAGGTTAGGTCAAAGCATTTTCATGATTTAGAAAGTTCCAGTCAAAATGCAGACATACATACAACATAGAATATGTGCCAAGAATTGAAAACTACCATTTATACGCTTTTCTCATAATCTAACTACTATTAAACAATTTTGCAAAGAAGGGTGGGAAACATTGACTGTCCATGTTCAAAGCTACTAGAGAGAAATCCCTCAAGACCTGCACTTGTATTTGAAACAAAAAGTGATTTTTACAAAGTATTTATTCTCTTTATTGAATTAACTAGTCAAAGAAACTGAGCAACTGACAAAAAAAATCAAAGAAAACATTTATCAGGTCTGGAATGTTGGTTTGAATATAACAGAATATGTTTTTCTAAAACATTAATCAATATTAGAGAATCTTGACACCGTTGCCCCCAACGTGGTAAAAAACAAGTCATTACATTATTAAAAGAAAATCCTGAAAGAATATTAGGGAAAGTTTCTCAGCTGTCAAATTACAGGTAGGACTTTTTTCCTGATACTGCTTCAATGAACGTATGAAAATGAATCCATAATTGAGAAGTAGCAACTCCAAAGTGCCTTTCAGTGGATATAATAGAGGATGCAGTGGTGATCTGTGGAATTCCATTAGGAACCTCTCTCCCATCTTCCGCAAAGCTATTTCCTTTTCTTTCGACCAGGGCGACAACCATTATGGATGAGCGAACCAATTACTTCTTCTACACCATGCAACATTTATGAAACACTTAACCAACGGTCTGGGGGTTAATATTTCATTTGCAGATAAGACAGACCTTTATACACAGAATAAAGCTGGAGAGAGAATTGCTTTAAGTACCACATATGGTGTAAGGCATAACCTGAGTTGTTTCACTGTCAGTGAAACACCCCCCGATCCCCACCCTTCTCAGGCTATTGGGGTTGATTGATGAGGCCCTCTTTCAGCACAAGTTGCACATGTTTTGAGTGGAGTGTATTGCATACTGTATGTGTGGTTTCAAGACTCACGGTGGTATTGGGACATTGATTGAGTTCCCCTTTTTTCTTTGGCCTTATGGCCAAAATGGAGAGGCACAGATTAGTTGCTCAATAAACAATCTTTCAGGGCCTGGGTCATTTTTATTCAATTAGACCCTGTTGGGGGAGGATGGATAAATTGTTTTTCTACAACAAACAGATGTCATGTGTCTTCATTGTACTGTAATTCTAATCCTTATCTTTAGCTTTCACTTGCTATTATTGAGCTATCAAAATATTTGCAGTCCACTGTGAGGTTTTAATGACCTGCCTCTTGACATTGTTATTTATTGTGTTTGAATGAAGAGCTATTGTGGTGCACTACCACACAATTAAAGCTCTGCCGCAGCTGCATAGGGAATTATGCCATCCCAGGTTGGAGAGAGCTTCAACGGTTAAGTGAAAATGACCCTTTTGTTATGTATAATTGTCTGCAGGACTAATAACTAGAAATGCTCTTTTTGTGTTCCTGGAATTGCAATATCTGGATTTTAATATATATGTAAAGGCTGGTAGTTTGTGGTTCAGAAAGCTTTTAGTCAAAAATTTAAATTAGTTTTTGTCCAGATGTTACACAAGCTAAAAAGAATAAACCACACAGACACTGTCAGTTGTACAGCTGCAGTGTGTACCCATATATTCAGTTGTGTTTAAAGTGTATTAAATTTGATAATTACATATCAAACCTAGGTATAATTGTCTAATGTCTGTATGCTTCTCCATGTGTGCTGATGAGCTAGAAAATATCAATGTAGACTGCAAAGGAAAAGGGTGAGGGGCGGGCACAATGGATATAATAAAATATTGGTAGTTTAGAAGAGTATAATGTTCTTATGCATATTGTGCTTTTAACTCTGTGGCTTTTTGGGCAATGTACAATGTCAAATGAGCTCAGATGCCACTACATTTAATGACAATACTGCTTTTTTGTTGTGAACAGTGAACTGGTAATGATAATTAATGGTAATTTGTGAAGTCAACAAACTATCTGAAAGAAGAAACCAGCAGGGATCAAGATTAGGTAATATTAATCTCCCTAAAGGAGGTCTGAAAGCCTCATTTACTGAGTGAGGCTTCACAACCAATTATTCTAATTTTGTCACACGTTATCTGTTGTATAAAACATGTATGCACTGCATGATCAAGGCTCTTCGCATGGGTTATTGTCCGTCCCTTTGTGTATAGAGCGAGTAGAACGGGAGAGAGAACTTGTGCAACCTGCATGCTAGGCCTCAAATTTTAAATAATCAAAGGCAGCCGGGGGATCTGATGCTCACACAAATGTACACAAATATTTTTTAAACTCAACAATTTGCAGGTCATGATATCATTCGCCAGTTAACATATTAATTATTTCACCACCTTTGTAGAAGCCTAAATGAACATTTTGTGATTTTCTTTGTATGCATAATGGTTAATGTTTTGTGTTTTGTTTCCTTGCTAAATGTATTTGTTTGTTGAAATGATTAGATATTATTGGTAATTAATATTAATTTGGGGAATTTGAATATTTAACTATTGTGGACATTTTGTTATTATTTTTATTACTTTTTGATTTAAGGATGCATACGTGTCACCTTTAAAGGATGATGCATCATGGGAGTTTGGGGTTTTGGTTGTGGATCTGACAGAGTGGAGCCAAATGGTTTTTTGACCTCTGTCGCCCTCAAATTTTTGTATGTTTGGCACCCTTTTTTGTTTTTTCCATCAATTCACTAAAACGTTTTTAAATGCAATAACGTCTCCTTGGATTATTTTTGGACCAATCATCTGGACAACTTGTTGGGAATGTTGAGGGCGCAGCGAGTCAGGCTGGCTTCACTTGTTTTTGAACTTTACAACCTTGCATCTGCCAGCTCATTGACATCAGTTTTATTCTCTCCTTTTATGTGCTCTCATAGACTGTATTCATGTATTTTAATATTTTCTTTTCTAGAAAGCAAAATGAGTTTGAAATTTTGACACAAAAGTGGTTCATAGACTATATTTGTGATCTCACTGACTTTTAAAGCAATAGAATATTGCTGTTTCTCTACACCTAAAAAAAATCAAAATTTTTATTAAGTTCAGTGAATATCAAAATTCTAAATTAACACAAATTAAAGTTCCCTTGTGCTGTTATTTTGACTCCTTGCCTGTTGGTGGCCTGAAAGAAAAGCTAGATGTCACAAAATCCATGTGGCTGCAGCTTTCTTGTATGAACAATAAAATTGGAGTGCAAAAAAAACTCAGTTTAATCTCACCTGAGTAATGTGTGTAAGGCTGTTGTTAAGATTTTCACTTAATTGAATTGAGCCTATGCAAGGCTCCACCTGCCAGCTCTCTCAATGCATTCAGTGCTCTAAATGAAAGAGTGATTACAGTGCCCTATCCTAAGCATATTATTATTTTACTCAGATTCTGCTAAATAATGTGTTTTTCAGATAAGATGGCACTGAAGGACAATCCAGTGTATCTGCTTTCCGTTCACACCAGCTTGTTGACTGCTATCTTTCTTTGTAGCGAATCATTATGTCGTATGTGCTCCTCAATCTGCTTTTGACCTTTTTTGCCCCTTTTCCACTTTGCCACTTCGATTTGCTTTGCTAGTGGTATTTGATTCAATTCGGTATGGTGATTTGCTATCACAACTGAATGTGCCACAAAGGTGGGCGGGGTGGCCGCTGCAAGGCGGCGCTGGGAGACAGAAAAGTGACGTGACGAAATGTTTATGCGAAACAATAACACGTAGCATTGGTGAACAGGGACACATAAGCTGAGAAGCGGGCTGTTCAGTCTGTATTTTTTATCAGACTTTGAGTAGGTGGACCAGAAGGGACAAGGAGTTGACAGAGAAGAAAAAGAATGGAGAGAACTTGGAGAGCATTAGAGCAGATGAAGAAGACATCTGAAGACATGAAGAAGACATTGAACAAACATGAAATGATTAGCACTCCCTGATGTGTACTGGGTAAGTCAATGCTCGTTCTAGCTCACTATGTTGTTTTATATATACAAATTAAGCCGTGAATGCAAGGCATTAAAGTATCGGGTTATCATGTAATTGTTACGGCTGCAGTTGGTCTCTGCCTAATTTTCCTTGTAGGGTTCGAGAAACAGGCCTTCTGCAGGTGTTATGTATTGCCCTGATTGGTGCTCTGCTGCTTTAAAGCTGCTATGCATGCAGCAGAGTGCAGGCTCTCTTCCTGCTCTCCCTCCTCAGAACCCCATTTGGTTTGGTGTGTAGCTTATCTTATGGTTGGGTTTGTCTTGCATTTGCTTATTTCTGGTTAGTGATGGGTTTTGCATTAATCCATTTTGGTTTCTAATTTAAGGTATTCCCTCTTCAGGTTTTATTTCTTTAGTATAATTTAAATAAAATTTTTAATGTGTGGTCTTCTTTAATGTTACCCCACCAAACGAGCCTGGTGGACGTAACATTTGTGGGGGCTTGTCCGGGAGTGTCTAGGGGTATGATTCTCGCTTCAGGTGCGAGAGGTCCTGGGTTCAGCTCCCGGACAAGCCCCCACTTATGTTACACCCCCTCTGTCTAGGGGTTCAGAGGAGCTAACATAAAATTGTGTCCAGGGAAACGGAGTGGCATGTGAAAGGTTTATTTACAAAAGAAAGGGTTTTACAATAATCAAAACACAATACTCTTAACTCAATTAATAGAACCAAAGAAAATGGCTAATGGTTTCAGGGGTGTTAAATGAAAAAGAAAATACATAAGGTCGAACTGATCAGGTTAAAGATAACCCAAACCACCCAAGAGGACTAAGAGAAAATAAAAGGTGCACATAAAGGGAGCCTCAAAACCTCCCAAACGTGAGCTACAAGCTAATACAAAGTCAAGCTACAACCAAAGCAAAGCAGCTTAACAAACAAAACAAGCACCACTGGTTAAAACAACCCAATGCAAAAGCACGCACCAAAAGGTGGTGGTGGGAAGACAACAGCACAAGCAGCTTCCTACTAGGTGTCTTCCCCCCTGAAGGAATGAGTCCAAAAGTCTTTTATAGTGGTGCAGGTGAGCCTCATGAGCGTCTGATTGGCGTGGCATTCCTCCACTGGTCCAATGAGGTCACAGCTCCTCTGCAGCCTCCCGGCAGCCAATCAGATAGGTGTTCTCCCACAGCTGAATCTGCATAACTAATAGAAGCCTGCACAGTCTCAAGAGAACTGGAGCCGTAACAGTAAAATATATGCTGTTTATGTTTCAGATGGCTGTTACAAGAACAGCATAGCAGATGTTCAGTCCTCCAGAAAAGGACAGACTATGATGTCCAACAGGTAAAATCTATGGTACTGATCTGCTGTGCTCCACATGGCAGTTGCAGGCTATGGAATGGGGCAGAGACGTGCTGAATGCTCTGATGAAGAATGAGATGAAAAGATGCAACCCTAAATTGCAGCATATAACATTATCTGAATCTTGCCAATAAAGTTTTGTGTCTCTACCATTTGTGTCTCTCGCCAGTGTTGATTTATGTAAATACATTATAAACGACTGAAGGCTAAACAGATATCTAGAATACAACCTAATAATGTTGTCACTTAGGCTTGGTTTTCTTTTTTTTTTGTTTTTAAAAAAGCCTTTGTCACTGCTCAGATACAATTTAGTGGTGCAGCTATCAAGTTTTTGTTGTATTTCATTAATCTGGTTGTTATGTTTTCAACTCAGTGATTAAACTAAAAAGAGATACTCTTAAATTAAAATACCTCAATAAAAAAGCTTTTTGAAATGCATTAAAAAATTAATGCACATTTACTGCACATTGTAAAAAAAGAGTTAAGTGGAATACACACAAGAATAATTCATAAAATGAAACAGGGAAATTAAAATGTACATTAGAAAGATCAGGTATCAATATTTCAACCCAAATTTTCATATCAATACATCCTTAATATTGACTATTTAAAATCCTTAAATCAACTAAAGTTAATCTGATAATTCTGTTTTCTCAAAATTTCCTTTTAGTAGTTTAATTTTAATTATTTCTTAAAGTTCTTATTTATTTAACTGATTACTAACGTTTATTGAATCATTTAGTGACTACATCTGATGTAATCATATAGATTAAATTGAAATCATATTGGGATTCTGAGTTAATGAAATTTCATTGTACCTCCTAGCATAGCTATAAACATTTGTTAGCTGCTAACATGTCTTCTACCAACTGCATGGACAACTTCTGCATGACTAAATACAACATTCTGGGCCATCTACTCCCTTCGCAAGTCTGAATCCTACCGTGTCATCTCTCTTGCCAAGGAGGCTGAAAGCTCAGTCGTTTCTTGGACCAAGGACTGTGCCCAGGACCCTTCATGTTCACAAACCTCCTTAGCATCATGCAACAAGCACTCCATGTGAGGGTCCGGTGCAGTGCATGGTCCTTCTGGATATCAATGAGGATCAATGAAAGGTACTCATCTGAGATCCTCTTCCTCTTGCCAAGACAGAAGGAGAAAATGGGAGATGATTTAGAAAGATCTAGTAAAAATGAATACAAATATCTAAAGCTGAATTGTGATAGTACAAGTGCTGTGTTTTATAATGAGATTATCAAAATCTATATGCCATCTGCACAGTTATGCAGAACAGTTTTGTCCTGTGTGTACCTCAATGTTTTCATCTGCCTACTTGCTTTGCCACTGACTCACCTTCATTGTCCAACTGTGGGACGATAAAGGATATTTCTCTTACTTCTCTCTCAGGTGGAAAACACAATAAGTAATCAGCCATGAGCCAATGTTAAATGCCGACTGCTCTTTTTTGAACAACAGAACCACATATCTTTCTCTGCTTAACTCAGGTGTAGGGTTCATGTAGAGAAATATTATCAGTGCATGTATTTTTCCATTCTCTACTAAGCAGAGGTCAGTAATCCATCTTTAGAAAGTAAAAGGCCTGTGCAGAGATTAGTTCCAACCATTTCCATCTCCAGCTTCACAGCATCGCCATGGAAAAGTCCTTCATCCTGGTTAAGTGAACAGGTTGAAGGAAAACCTGGCAGAATTTTTTCTTTCTGAAGCTGGATTTACCCACATCTGCTACTAATTCAACAATTAAGTTCCCACAACTCCCACAAGGCTAAAACAGATTTATTGAAGATGTTCATTGTTCCTTACCTTGGAAAGCACATTGCAGTGTTTCACTTGGATGTTGGAACCTGTACCAGCGTGGAAGGCCTCAACTGGGAGAGGGGTGATCAGAAGCAAGGGGCAGATGCAGGGGAGCTTGGAGGCCCCAACAGAACTCCCTCTGGTATATGGAAAGAGCTTCTGGGATAAAACAAACAAATACACAAACCGAATGTGAGCATATTTTAGGGACAACCGGGGGGAACTATGAACATAGCACAAAGCTCACATGGGGGGGCTAATTAGCCTTTTGTCCTTCTGCTGAACCTGGCTTCTGGTTAGCTTTTGTTTCCAGAAACATTAGCTTACCGGCAATGATGACTGGTAATATTACAGATCTTTTTTAGAGTCAAATAACACTAATACCTTTGTGTGGTCCCATTGATCTCCATCTGAATTTTTTCGTCTGCCATAAAGAACAAAAAAGTGTACACCTCTGCTTTTGGGCCATGGTATTATTTCAGGGCTTCCGTCTCTATTCAGTACCTAATGATACACTCAGTATCTGCTGCAGCTGTTGTGTGTTTTTTTAAATATTGCGGGTCTGATACTACTTCTGGAGTTGCACTTGTTACATTAATATAACTCCATTCATTAGCCAACCAGAGACAGATAGTCTTCTGGCATGACATCTCTAAGTCAACTTGTTGCCCTTGGAACCACAGCGAAACAGGTACTAGAAATAGTAACGGTTCCACATGATCGTTATCAGTGGAAATCCTAAAAAGCAAGACGTACCGTAGTGAAACACCCTGAGTTGGTGCGATTGGAAAGGGGGATAATGTGAACCTGAGCTCATCCATTCCATTTCAACCCATTCGTCTCATTGGGAGATAAAAGGATGCTAACACCTCACTCCTTTACAGCACCTCAAGAGAAATGTGAAATAGCCGGTGCTTCCTTTTTCAAACGTACATCATTTGGAACTTTCTCACAAAGCAGCAAATCAGCCTTGGATGCCAAGATTGCTTTCTGTTTATCCAGGATCGGGTCATAGGGGCAGCAGACTCAGGAAGGACACCCAGACTTCCTTCTCTCCCAAGGAAGCACATTTTAGCCGCTTGTATCCAAGATCTTGTTCTTTTGGTCATGACCCAAATTCCATGACCACAACCGAGTGTAAGAATTTAAAAATTAAACGTTTCACCTTTCTGCTTGCCTCCCTCTCTGCACCCCAACAGATCTGTGTAGCATAGACATTGCTCCGGCAGCTGCACCAGTTTGTTTGTGGATCTTCTGTTCTATTCTACTTCACACATGAACAATCCTCCAAGGCACCTTTTTCCAGTTTGGGACCCATGGCTTTGGACTTGGAGGAGCTGATCTTCATTCCTGACACTTCACACTCAGCTGCAAACCACCCTAGTGCATGTTGTAGGTCTTGGGTAAAAGGGGCACCAGAACCAAGTAATCTGCAAAAAGCAGAAACAAAATTCACTGGTCCCCAAACCAGACCCCCTCCAGCCCTTGTGCTGAGAAGTTTGATCCCCCGTAGTTGGATCACACATTACGGTCTTCCTTCTTATGTAGAGGTACAACCACCTTGCGCTGCCAATCTAGAGCCATTGTTTCAGAATAAAAAATGCATTGTTAAAAAGGCGTGTCAGCCACAACAGCTCCACAACATCTAGAGACTTGATGTATTCAGGGCAGATCTCATCCACCCCTGAAGCCTTGCCATAATGAAGCTTTCTTTTTTTAATTTTTATTTATTTATTTTTATTTTTATTATTTTTTTCCCCATTGTCCTGTCTAGCAATGTGGCAATAGGAATTGATGTCTCAATGCCAGATAGAGCTCGACAGATTTTGCTTTTACAAGTGGAGCGAACAGCTTTCGCCATAGTGCTCCACTTGATTTATGCTTGTAAATAGCTTTATTGTGATTCCTGCAAGGAGAATTTCAAATTATATGGACATTACAATGGGAGAGTAAAGGAAGAACAAGAAGTGAAAGAGAAAGAAAAGAAAAAAAAGAGTAGAGGTGAAAGAAAGAGGAGATAAAAGGGAGAGAATGATAAAACCTTCTCCGTCTGCTCCGTCACCTGGAAAGAGAGATGCAAAAAGAACAGCACAACCAACAGACATAAAGCAACAGATACAATCGAATAACACCTAGATGCCATTGCTAAATCACATATATTATTATGTAAGCTGACATGTGTAATGTGATACTTGAAAAAAGAAAGTGAAAGAACATAAATAAATAAATAAATTATAAGATTACTGTATATAAGTGAACACTTAATACCTGGGACCCAGCACCTGTGGGAGATGTGAGAGTGCACTAGTTCAGGTGAAAATTATCCAGAAGGAAATAGCTTGATAGTGGTTGTGGAGAACCAAAGGCCCGCCTTCCCCGAGCACAGAGGCAGGAGTCAGGGGACCCATAACCCCGGACTCCCAAAGGGGTCCCTAAAGCAGGTCGCCCAGGAGGGGCCGACACAGGACATCTGCAACCCCCCCCCCCCCCAAGGAAGGAGCAGAGACGACCCCGAGGAAATCCCCCAGCCACCGCAATGCCGACGCCCTCAAGAGCCGCGGGGACGAGCCCGTGGGCTCCGCCGGCAGCTAGCCCCGCTGAAGCAGTCCCGGCCATGGGCCCTGGAGGCCAGAGGCCCCAGGGGTGCCCCGCCCCCGTGACGAGGGCCCCGGCCGCCCCCCGGCCGCCCCCCGGCGGTCACCCCAAATCGACTATACGACTGCTTGTGCCCGACCCCCGGCCCCGGACCAGACGCCCCCCGGACCGGGCCCCCAAAAATAGAGGGCGGACCAACACGACCCGTACGAGCCACCCAGCCAGAGCCCCCCTCACCCCCTAAATACCTAATAAACCCCCTCCCTCCCTCCCCCACCTTACCCTTGCCATCCCTGCCCCCCGCCCCTCCTGGGGGGAGCGGAGGCGTCAGCCCCAGACCTGGCAAGCCGCTGACTACCCATTGCAGCCCCCCGCCAAGGGCCCGGACACAGTGGCCCGCACCTCCTCCAGGCCCCAGACTCCTTGCCGCCATCGGAGAACGGGGGTGTGCAGAAGACCCCGATCCTCCCTACGCCTGCTCAGATGTTGTGTTGTTGCATGTTGTTCTCAAGTGCGTTTAAAAACTGGGAGTGCCGAAGGGGATGCACAGCACAGCCCACACCCCTTCCGGAAGGAAGCTGTTGCCAGCGCACCCCCTCCGGGTGACTGCCCAGAACCCTCAATGTCTAAGTGGGAGAGGGGGTGAAGGGATAATGAAGCTTTCTGACCACCTCAGTGATTTTGGCCTGGGTGATGAGCAAGTCTAACTGTGAGACCCCAGTCTCTTCTTCCACCAGGGTAGGCACCACAGGAGATTTGAAGATATCCTGAAGAACTCCTTCCACAGCCCAACAATGCCCAACAGTGTCCCCCATCAAGGCCAGCAGCTCCCCACACTCACTTGTAAACAGTGTTGGCAAAGTATGCCTTCCCTTCCTGAGGTGCTGGACAGTTGTCAGAATTGCTTTGACTGATAGTCCATCTCCATGGCCTCACTGACCTCCCCTCCAAACATGAGTTTTTCCCTTAGCAACCACCCAAGTCATGACCGGCACACTTACCCTCACGGTACCTGTTATCTGCTTCGGGAGTTCCACAAGTCAACAATGCTCAATAAGACTCATTCTTCAGCTTGACAGCATCCCTTATGGCTGGTGTCCACCACCTGGTTCTGGGATTGCCACCATGACAGGCATTGCAAACCTTACAGCCACAGCTATAGAACGTTACATGGACAGTTGAGACAGAAAATATTGTTCCTAATGTCCCCAGTATATCCTGGAATCTGGGGAAAGCTGTCTTGGAGATGGGAGCTGAATGCGTCCCTGACAGAGGGCTCTGGTAGATGTTACCAGCAGAGCCTCACTACATGCTTGGATCGCCAAAGCTGTCCAGCTTCCTCCTCGACCAAGAGATTAGAGACATATAGCTGAAGGTCTAAAGACATGACAACAAATTCGATCATTGATCCCCGGCTTAGGTTGTATTGGTGCCACGTGCATGATCAACACCCTTATACTTGAACATACTGTTCAGTATTTACAGTTGGTGGCTGGCATAAAAGTCTATAACAAAACACAGCTCACGTTCAGGCCTAATCTACACATAGCCGGATACCTTGGAAAACGGATACATTTCAATGAGGTTATGCCTTTCATCTGCACGTAAATGGTGTTTTGCATCCCTAAAAACAAATGATTCTGAAAACTCTGGCCATAGTGGAGATATCTAAAAATCTCCACTATAAGTAATAAGAAATAACTACTAAGAATGAAGTTATTATTTCTCATTACTCTTCACCCTGCGGCCAATCACTGAAAAAGGGGCGTTTACTCAAGACTTCTCTCGAGCCAGCATGCATTGGACTTACTCCTTAGTAGGGCCGCAAATACCTGGGCTGGTCCTGAAAAAAAAACTGCTCCTGAAACATTAAAAAATGAGCGGAGCCATGCGGTGAGCAGTCATTACAAGCCAGTGGAATCCTGCCTGAAAAGAGAGTCCAACCTTTCTAAAAGAGCTGGGTTCCAGAGCCCAGGCTGTTGGACCCTCAACCTATTGTCATGAAGTTTGTTTCTACTGGTTTGGTCAGAGACATTTATGCCAGTGGCCCACTGGAGGTCATCTTTTAGACCTCTGGTAGTATTCATCCTGTTACTCCTTGAACAAAGAAACAGATACTGGTCCTGTTGATGGGGTAAGGATCTCCGACGGCCCTGTCCACCTGTCATAGAGTAACTCCCTGTCTCCTGGAATCTCCTCCATGTTCTCAAGCCTGTGCTGGAAGCTGAATGCATACATTCTTGAAAAATATGAAGGGGGATTATTTGGAAAGTGGGTATCAATTTATCTCAATCTGAGGATATTTTCATTTTTGTGCAGACATAAAAATCAAACCATGCGAAAAGAAACCATCTCCTTTACTGATAAACTTTATGCTGACAAAATTTACAGTTACCAGAGAGATCTGACTGTTGACTCCTTACAGGAGCTATCTTTCCTAGCTATGGCATGAAATGTATTCTGCATTTTTTCCTCGTCTTTTCATTGTTCCACTAATAATTCAGTAGTTTTACAATCCTGGGTCAAAAATGTGTTTTCCAAAGGGAGCTCGCCTTCTAAAGTGAGGTGCCCAGCAGGGAAGAGAATTTAAAACACATTAACTAAATATTTTCATTGTTTAGGCTGATAGCAGTAACTTTTGAAATTCTGGTATGCAATCTAAAACTATCACTATTTTATTAGCTAGGCAAATTAAATATTTTAAAAATTATATATTGTTTTATTTTAAAATAATTGACATGTAAGGCAAATATTTGGGAAATCAACTTGCTTCTTTTTTGTGTGAATTAAAACTTTATAAAAACAATCCTATGTGTACAAATGTTTTTAAAATGATGTGGGGGGAGATATTAGTTCTCATAAATACCAAGCTACATGTGTACAAGGTATATACACAGCTATGTGTGTAATTTGCAACTCTGTGTGATTCAAAGCAGATATCAAAGAAGGATTATGTTGCTAATAGAGGCAATGTTTATAATAGTCAGTTTTACAACTTCATTTGGCACCACTTGGACTTTTTGTGGCATCTGGAGAAAGATATGTAAACACCAATATCCCATTTAAATCTGCACTTAACAAGAATTGCCTGTTTTATTGATAAAGTAATTATTATAATGGTAGTGAGGGTGTAAAAATCCCTTCTGTCATTTCTTGGATTAAAAACAAGTATGATAACAACAGCTGCAGTTTGTCGGTTCACCAACCAATCACTGTTGAGAGCAAATCACTACGTATCAACTGCTAATTTGTTGTTATGTATAAGTATTTAATTATTGTTGTCATTCATTTTGTTTAGTTTTACAGAGATAAACACAAAGCTCCACTATGATGGTCATCCTCTAAATTTATTATCATACCAACTTATGTTGGTCTGCTAAATATACGTTCAGAGGGAACACCCATGTGGTAGTAATACTTCTGTGATTGTTAAACCATTACTGCTGTGTCAGGGAGTGCACCCTGCTGCACTCTGCCAATTCACAGGGGCTTTGATTTAATGAATGACTTTCTACTTAAAATAAATAGTGGGACTGATTGGTGGGCAAAAATATAACACAAGCAGAAAACATTTTTGAACACTGTTTTTGCAGGAGGGGGATGTTACATGGCAGATAAATGTAATTTGGGTGAAGAGAAGGTCCCAGTCAAACAGGGGTGAGTCATCACTGCACAGGGAAGTGGGGGTAGGGGACTGGAATGATTAAACCCACACAGACACAAAGTTATGTCAGGAGCACTGATAGATGCCATAGATATTTCACTCTGTCAAGTCACACTCCAAATCACGGTCACAAAACATACCATAAAAATCAGCTTTCTAAGGATCAAATTCACAGAAAATCTGCTGCATATTAATATAGCGTGACAGATAACGTACAATTTAGGGATGAGCTAGGATGAAATTCCCATACAATAACATGAGTACCATTATATCAACATACTAACACAAATAAATATCTGAGAGTTAGTACTACTGCTTCTACAATAATGTAATATATAAACTATTGCAGGTATATTAATGGTGTTATTGCTGTTGGTTATTTAAAGAAACAATACCTGAATTAATTTGTGTCTGGTTAATATTGCAAGGTATGTAAGACATAATTTGATAACAACAACTGACCAATTGATTGCACAATAGAACAAGTCCGGGCTTTTTTTTTCTTTTTTTTTTAGCAGGAATAAGCAGCAAAATGGGAACAACCTTGGACGACTGTCTCTGCCAATGGCACAACGAGGTTTAGAACTATTTCTAAGCAGCTGTTTAGAAATGGTTGCATGCCATGCTGTGTATGGTAAACAACACAGCATGGCATGCATGTAAGTGTTGACCATTCACGTAAGAAAACCTGAGATGTCAAAGAAAATGAAAAGATGTCCCTTGATGATGCCGTGTTTCTTACGGAGGATTGTGCATGAACTAGAGGTGCATCTTTAGTTTCATGCATGTCAAGGGTTTCCCATGGGGGAAAACAATTCAAACTAAATTGTTCTCCTCACTCATAGTTTGAATTTGTGCCGAATTCGGTAAAGTTCCTTTAACTTTATTCACAGATCTGAGCAAAAACATAAAATAAGCAATTGTTATAATTAGTGAATGTTGCAATATTGTTGCAATACTTGTTGTTATTTCAACTTTTAACTTAATGTTCTCTTTGTTTTTGTCTCTTCATAGTAGGTATAGCTGGTCTGGCATCCTGTTACCATCCAGGGGGCCAGCTCATCTGCTGTAACCCTATAACATAGAAAAGATTCCTGGATCAATGTGTGGTTATGTGGTTTTTGTGTCTTTTGTGTTTTTGTGCTCTGTCTAAAAAAAAATAAAGCCTCTAATAATCAAGCTCCATCATATATCAGAGCTCTGATTACCCTGTATGCTCTTAACAGAGCACTTCACTCTCATACTGCAAGTCTACTGGTGGTTGCTAGAGCCTGTTAAAGTAGAATGGGAGGCAGATCCTTTAGTTATCTGGCTCCCCTCCTGTGGAACCAACTCCCAGTTTTGGTCCGTGAGGCAGATGCCGTGTCTACTTTTAAGACTAGGTTTAAAACGTTCCTTTTTGAGAAAGCTTATAGTTACAGTAGCTTATATTACCCTGAGCTATTTCTATAGCTATACTGCTATAGGCTTAGGCTACTGGAGGACATCAGGGTGTATTTCTCTCACTCTGCTGAGTTCTCCTACTGTTCTCCAATTTGCATTGCTTGACGTCATTTCAGCTTTTAACTTTTTGTTCTCTCTCTTTTTTTCTTCATAGTAGGTATACTTGGTCTGGAGTTCTGTTAGGTGTGACATCATCCAGGGAAGACAGATCACCTGCTATTACCATATAACGTAGAACAGATTACTAGATCAATGTGTGCTTCTGTGCTTGTTTGTCTCTCTTGTTGTGTCTCTGCTCTGTCTTCTCTAACCCCCAGTCGGTCGAGGCAGATGACCGTTCATACTGAGCCTGGTTCTGCTGGAGATTTTTACTTCCCGTTAAAGAGAAGTTTTTCTTTCCACTGTCGCTTCATGCTTGCTCAGAATGAGGGATTGCTGCAAAACCATGGATGATGCAGATGACTGTCCCTGTGGCTCTACGTTTCTTCAGGAGGAGTGAATGCTGCTTGTCAAGACTTGATGCAATCAACTGGGTTCCCTTAGATATGAACTTTTTTTGACCAATCTGTATAATCTGACCCAATCTGTATACTCTGATTGAATTTGACTTTGGAAGGTGCCTAGAGATGACGTTTCATGAATAAGCGCTATATAAATAAAATTTTATTGAATTGAATTGTCTTCTCAAACACTCAGTTGGTCATTGCAGATGGCTGTTCAAACTCAGCCGGGTTCTGCTGGAGGTTTTCCTCCCTGTTAAAGAGGAGTTTTCCTCTTCACCGTCGCTTCATGCATGCTTAGTATGAGGGATTGCTGCAAAGCCATCGACAATGCAGATAACTGGCCACTGTGGCTACCCGCTCTTTCAGGAAGAGTAAATGCTGCTTGTCAAAGACTCTATGCAATCTGCTATGTTTCCTTTTATAGAAAGCGTTTTGAACACTGAATTGATTGAATTTGATTTTGTAAAGTGAGATGACTTGTCGTGAATTGGTGCTATATAAGTAAGATCGAATACAATGGAATTGAATTCTAGTTAATGAGTTTTTGGACATTCTTTAACTTCTTAGGGAATGCTTATGTGATACATTCACAATAATTTACATTATACTGTACAGTAACACTATATTTTCTTAATAGAACATTTAAATTCAGATGCTGAGGACTATTTGCATGCTTTTAGCTTCTCAGGAGGTGTCGGTGCATTCAACCTGAGCATTATGTCTTGATTTGTCTATGACGACAAAGACTCATGACGTGATGACAGATTTCCCCACCATTTAGAACTTAATGTTCTGAAAAGTACAGTCTGTTGGTATTCTAAAGAACTTCTGGCGTAAGATTTTCTCCTTCAAAGATTCATCCTTCCTAGGCATTTCCACAGATGGGAAACCTCTCTGCCAATTTATTATTTGTTGGATCTTGTGCCAATAGAAAATTAATTCCCAACATGGAGATATTTGCAAAGGCATGAAAGCAATCTCATTTTACTTAATCTCAATAATGCTGGCAAAAAGAAAGGCAGCTTTACATCAAACGACCATGTTTGTTTCCTTGGCCACTTTCAGTTGCTTTGATTAGGTGCACATCAATCACTCGCTCTGTCTTTTCTAATTTGTGCGATTCTGACATTTCTTTCCTTGAGTGAAAGATCCTTGTTCTTGTGCTGCCAATGACATTAAAGTGAAACTAGATCCATTTTGTGAGAAGGATTTCTTTTAAATTGTGGGATATTCTGATATTTTTTACAGTGTGACCTGCAATTAGTCATTCATGAATATCCTATTTGTCTTGCATTAGGCAACAAAGTCGCCAAAAACAATAGAATATTTTGATGGATAAATACTTTTGAAACATGATATGTATTACATGGTATCTTTAAAATATATGTTTATTTTTCCTTAAGGGGAGCAGCTTATGTCATACCTAACCTGGCCAGATGGATTTCTTTCCGCAGAGCCCCACACATCCATCTGGGATTGCTCCATTGGAAATGTATTTTAGAAGGAGGGGTCTTATCAATAATCCTTGCATATGATTGGATAAACCACTTGTCCGTCATCATTACTTTTTTTTTTTCCCCAGTGTCCTGTCTAGCAATGTGGCAATAAGAATTGATGTCTTAATGCCAAATAGAGCTCGACAGATTTTGCTTTCACAAATAGAGCAAACAGCTTTCGCCATAATGCTCCGCTTGATTTGTGCATGTTAATAGCTTTATTGTGATTCCTGCAGGGAGAATTTCAAATTATATGGACACTACAATGGGAAAGTGGGAGAGTAAAGGAAGAACAAGAAGAGAAAAAAAAAGAAAGAGAAGAGGTGAAAGAAAGAAGAGATAAAAGGAAGAGAATGATAAAACGTCCTCTGTCTGCTCCATCACCTGGAAAGAGACGCAAAAAGAACAGCACAACCAACAGACATAAAGCAACAGATACAATCGGTTAACACCTTGATGCCATTGCTAAATCATATGTATTATTATTTAAGCTGACATGTGTAATGTGATACCTTAAAAAAGAAAGTGAAAGAAAATAAATAAATAAATTATAGGCTTTCTGTATGTAAGTGAACATTTAATACCTGGAACCCAGCACCTGTGGGAGTTTGTGAGAGTGCACTAGTTTAAGTGAAAATTATACAGAACGAAGTAGCTCGATAGTGGTTGTGGAGAACCAAAGACCCGCCTTCCCCGAGCACAGAGGCAGGGGTCAGGGGACCCATAACCCCGGACTCCCAAAGGGGCCCCCAAAGCAGTGCGCCCGAGAGGGGCCACCACAGGAAATCTGCAACCCCCCCCCCGAGGAAAGAGGAGAGACGACCCCGAGGAAATCCCCCAGCCACCGCAATGCCGACGCCCCCAAGAGCCACGGGGACGAGCCCGTGGGCTCCGCCGGCAGCCAGCCGCGCTGAAGTGGTCCTGGCCATGGGGGCCAGAGGCCCCAGGGGCGCCCCGCCCCTGCGGCAGGGGCCCCGGCGGCAGGGGCCCCGGCCACCCCCCGGGGGGCCAAGCCCCGCGAAGCCGCCCCCGGGAATGGGCCGGCGCCCACCCGGGATCCTGCCCCAAACCCGAGGACCGTCTGTCATCATTACTAACGTGCTGCTTCAACCACTCACATCGAAACCAACCCGTGACTCAGACGAGAGAGACAGGGAAAACCAAAATAGAACAACCGCCACCTTGGATATAGTACAATGTTGGTAAATAAATTATTTAGTCTGAAAAGCATTTTCCAGAAGCCTTCAAAGGCCTTATCTGATGTTCTTTTAAATTATTAATATTCGGTAGATTGGACAACACTGATGAAATAGCAGAATCAAAGCTACCACTTGCTTCCTTGCTGCAAGCCACCATTGTTGTCTCAATCCAAACAGTGACTTCTCTGTTGCGTCACATCCACGAAAATCCCAACCAGCGATCCTGATTGGCTCATCAATTTCATGTGGTATTGAAATCCTTACCAATAGCAGCGATTCAAGATGGATGTGTGGAGCCATGTGGAGCTCTGCGGAACGACATCCATCTGGTGAAACTCAAGTTATGTCATACCTTCACTAAAGATCAAACTGTTGTCAGTTTGAAGACTAAAGTAGAAAATTCCAATGGGAGTGTCAAGGTAATTGCTACTCACACAATTCAAAACTGAATTTCTGCAATGTAGAAAAAAACACAAACTCAAACCAACCCTAGCAGTGTGATCAAACTGTATATTAGACGTGCGGAAGAGATTCTCACACTATGGTAACGATGAGTATGACTGCCACATACCATATACTGTATATCACAAAAGTGAGTACACCCCTTACATTTTTGTAAATATGATATATTTTCCCATGACAACTCATACGACAGTTTGATATTATTTATTTATTACATCACAGATGCTGAATAGGGTATAGAGCTGGAGTCTGGAGACATACTTACCCAGTCCAGCACCTTTACCCTCATTTATTTTAGCAAGGCAGTGGTGTGTCTGGGGATGTTATCCTGTTGGAATACTGGCTGGGGCCCAGTTTCCCCAGATAGCTCATGCTCCACTTCAGTATGTCACAGTATATGTTGGCACTCATGGTTCCCTCAATGAACCATAGCTCGGGACAGCTGGCAGCACTCATGAATCCCAAATGACACTTGACTATAGGCGAGACACACCTTTACCCCTCACAACCAAATAAATTAAGCTTGGTCTCATCAGACCACATGACCACGTGCTTGTCTTCAGGAAACTGTTTGCAGTCTTTCTTGTGCATCATCTTTAGGCAAGGGAAAGCAAGGCAAGTTTAACTGTATGGCACATTTCAGTTACAAGATAATTCAAAGTGCTGTATATGAACAGAAGATAAGAAAAGAGAACATTCATAAGAATGTATACATTGCCGTGGAATACTAGCAGTAGGTCAAGCAAGATTGGACTACAAAAGTAATCTAATGAAGCTTCAGTTGAATATATCTGTTTCAATTGAACATTAACATTTAATGGCAATTCTAAATAAATAGGTTTTAACCTTGATTTAAAGGAATTCAGAGTTTCAGCACTTTTCCAGTCTTCTAGTTGTTTAATCCAGATAGGTGGAGCATAAGAACTAAATGTTGCTTCTTCATATTTGGTTCTGGTTCTGGGTATGCAGAGTAGGCTTGAGTCAGCCAATATAGCAAAAGATGTTAATCCACTGAGGAATTGTGGACAAAAAGGTTGATTTTTGGTTAAGGTCAACAACGGATGGGGGATTAACCATCAAACAATCATCCAATTCTAGCCAAATAACCAATGTTGAAAAGATGTAATTTAATCTAATTAAAATGCCAATGTCTAATCAATGTATGCTGTTTGTCATACACCCACCCCCTAACCCTCTCCTTATCTTCTTTGAGCTCTGGGTGAAAGTGATTTATTATTGGGTGGCGGTTCATCACGTTTTAAATTAAGCATCTGTCGTGATTTGTTAATTAGTTAATCCCACTTACCTGTGTTGAGCATTTTCTGTTGATTCCCAGTTGTATTTAAGTTCCTCCTGTTTTGCATCATCTGTTTTCCTTCACCATTGTCCTTCCCTGTTCTCCATCACTGTTCCAAAGTTGCCTTATTTCTTGAGTTGGTCTCATTAAATTATTATTTCCAGTATGCGCCCGCCGTCTTCTTGCTGCCACTTTGGTTCTTCACCTCAAACCCTGACAGAATGATGCAAGACAGGAGGAAGAAAAACCTGGAAATGAAATACTACGGGGAATCAATGGAAAATGCTCTACACAGATGAGTGGGATCAGGGACGTGCAGAGGTGGGGGAGGGGGGGCGGAGGGTCAATGAGCACCTGCCTCTTTTCCCCTTGATGCCCAAAGTGCCCTTTTGTCAGTTTTGTGTGTGTGTGTGTGTGTGTGTGTGTGTGTGTGTGTGTGTGTGTGTTTGTGTGTGAGTGCATGTCCAAAAATATTAATAATTTAGATCTACCGTGCCACAGTAACCGTGGCAGGTCACATGATCCACACAACGTGCCTTCACTCTGCCCTTACTGCCCTGATGTGCCCAGGCATGCCCTGCTGCTAATAGCTAAGCACTTATGTAAAGTAAGCAATGAGCATCCTCTGTGCTGTCCAAATTTGCACACACCTCTCACAAGTTATAGCCGCTAGCCTGTGGCGCAAAAAGTGGGTATGCACTATAGGGCGCCGGTACTGGAGGAGGCGCAGAAACGATTGCGGTAAAATAATTCATAGTTGGCATTTTCTGTATTTAACAACATCTTTCCATGCACAATATGATTATGTCACCAATTGGTTCCCGCCAGTCCTTTTTGAATACTTCGATGACAGGCTGAAAGAAAGATACTTTCTGCATAGCCCCAGAAAGTAGGTAGGTAGTTGCATCCCTGCCGCTAGCTAGTTGACCACACATGCACAGCGTGCTATGGGGAAAAAGTATGTCAGGTTTTTAATTGTTGTTGCTACTGTCTGTTTCTCAAAATAGGACAAAACTGTCAATCTGTTTTGTCCTATTTTATTTCACTAAAACTATGCAGTATGCATATTCACATAATTTTGGACTGTTGCAGTATAAACACAGCAAAAAGAATTTCAGTTTTGATTCTCTAAACCTCTCATTTATTTACACATAAATTAAATAGGCCCATATAGGCTAATATGCCACCCATCCATCCATCCATACATCCATACATCCATCCATCCATTGTCTTCCGCTTATCCGGGGTTGAGTTGCGGGGGTAGCAGCTTTAGTAGGGAGGCCCAGACGTCCCTCTCCCCAGCCACTTGGACCAGCTGGGGAGAGGGACGTCATCCGGGGCTCAGTCATCCGATGACGTCCCGACGTCCCGAGCTCAGTCATCCGGGGAGGACCTGAGTCCTCCCCGGATGACTGAGCTCCTCACACTATCTCTGAGGGAGAGCCCAGACACACTACGGAGAAAACTTATTTCGGCCGCTTGTATCCGGGATCTTGTTCTTTCGGTCATGACCCAAAGCTCATGACCATAGATGAGGGTAGGAACGTAGATCGACCGGTAAATCGAGAGCTTCGCCTTTTGGCTCAGCTCTCTCTTCACCACAACGGATCTGTACAGCACCCGCTTCACAGCAGACGCCACACCAATCCGCCTGTCGATCTCCCGCTCCATCTTCCCTTCATTCGTGAACAATACCCCAAGATACTTAAACTCCTCCACTAGGGGTAGCACATTCTCCCTAACCCGGACGAGGCACTCTACCCTTTTCCGGCTCAAGAACATGGTTTCAGATTTGGAGGCACTGATTCTCATCTGACCGCTTCACACTCGGCTCCAGTGAGAGCTGTAGATCACGCCCTGATGAAGCCAATAGGACCATATCATCTGCGAATAGCAGAGACGCAATCCTACGGCCACTAAAACGGATCCCCTCAACACCTTGGCTGTGCCTAGAAATTCTGTCCATAAAAGTTATGAACAGAATCGGTGACAAAGGGGAACCTTGGTGGAGTCCAACTTTCACCGGAAACGAGTCCAACTTTCGCCGGCAATGCGGACCAGACTCTGACACCGGTCATACAGAGACCTAACAGCCATTACAAAAGGGCCCGTTACTCCATACTCCCGGAGTACCCTCCACAGGACCACTTGAGGGACACAAGGCCTTCTACAGATCCACAAAGCACATGTAGACTGGTTGGGCAAACTCCCATGCCCCCTCCAGGATTCTGCTGAGGGTGTAGAGGTGATCCAGTGTTCCACGGCCAGGACAAAAACCACATTGCTCTTCATGAATCTGAGATTTGACTATCCAACGGACCCTCCTTTCCAGAACCCCAGAATAGACCTCACCAGGGAGGCTTAAGAGTGTGATTCCTCTGTAGTTGGAACACACCCTCCGGTCCCCCTTTTCAAATAGGGGGACCACCACCCCAGTCTGCCAATCCAGGGGAACTGCCCCTGATGTCCAGGCAATGCTGCAGAGCCGCGTTAACCAACACAGCCCTACAACATCCAGAGCCTTAAGGTACTCAGGGCGAATCTCATCCACTCCCAGGGCCTCGCCACCGAGGAGCTTTTTAACAATCTCGGCGACCTCATAACCAGAGATGGGAGAACCCGACACAGAGTCCTCAGGCTATGCTTCCTCAATGGAAGACATGTTGGTGGGATTAAGAAGGTCTTCGAAGTATTCCGTCCACCGACTCACGACATCCCGAGTCGAGATCAGCAGCACACCACCCCCACTATATACAGTGTTGGTACTGCACTGCTTCCCCCTCCTGAGACGCTGGATAGTGGACCCGAATCGCTTCGAAGCCGTACGGAAGTCTTTCTCCATGGCCTCTCCGAACTCCTCCCACGCCCGAGTTTTTGCCTCGGCGACCAGCCTAGCCGCCTGCCGCTTTGGCTGATATGTATACAAATTATATAACTTTTAGACCCTTGCTTTCATGTGCAAAGTCAATATTCAAACTAAATAAAAGCAATAAAAATGTTTGAATAAGTGATTTCTATATCATTTAATTAATTTTTACTTTATAGCACTAGGAATAATAAAGGGAGAATTATTAATGTATTAAACTTGTGGCTATACAGTACAATTTTTTGAAAAGGTATGAAATGTCAATTTGCGTTTGTGTATGTGTGTTTTATGTGCATGAGATTGTGGTTTAAGGGTCATGTTTCATTTTGCAGACATGTCTCGTAAGGAGAGGAGGTTAAACCAAAAACAAAAGGAGCTGTGTGAGGCTGCGAAAGGCAGTGGATCACTCACCAGCTGGATGACAAAGAGCACAAAAGGTAAGAGTAACACATGCACCAGTTATTTACAGACACATTCCGTTAGAGAAAACAACAGTAACAAACAAAATTTCAATGTTGTTCTGATACATTATCTATCATTATGTATAGTGTGTTAATTATTGATTGATTGATAACATTATTAATTAATCATTAGGTGTAAGGTGTTAATTAGATTCATCCAAGAGCTAATTGTACCTGGTTTCCAGATGGACGGGGAGTGAGTGAGCATAGGTCAGATGAGGATATGGAAGGAGAGAAAGAAGAGGAGAAGGAAGGAGAGAAAGAGGAAGACACTGTGCCTCAGAGAAATGAGAGTTTGCTGAGAACAGAAAGCCAGGAGGAGCCAGAGGCTGGAGGAACGGTGTCAGAGGTTAAGGAGCCCACACATGATGTTGAAGTAGAGGAAGCAGCAAACCAGGAGACAGAGGTTGGAGTGGGAGAGAGGGAGAGCCTGATTTAAAGATTACACAAAATGTTGTGGTAGAAGGAGCATAAAACCAGGAGAAGATTGAAACCAGAGGTAGGTAAACATTCTCATACCTACTTGGACTTACTCACCGAAATGATCCTGCTCAAGTCCTACAATTAAACATTAAATGTGATGAGGCCTTCATTCACTTTTGCAACATTATTGGACCCTGTCAACCAGCGCTCTCATCCTTTCCAAATAATGAAGAGGGGTGATCATTTCAAAAGAAATGGTATGAGAAAAACACATGGCCAGAGTACTCACCGAGTCTTGATGCCATGTTCTGTTTCAGCTACCCTCTTTTTTGCGTGAGGATAAATACAAAGGGCGCAAAACATGGAAATCGGGAGGAGTTAATCGGTGGAGAAAGGCTCTAGAGAGAATTAAAGAGCACTGTGCCTCAGAATCACAGATTTGTGGTATGGTGAGGTGGAACTACTTAAAAAAGAAATCACTGGAGGCAGCTTTTGAAATGGGTGACTGTGCAGCACAAGCTGCTAAAGACAGGGAAAGAGAAAAAAAGAATAGAGAAATCCTTGTCCCGCTTACTGGCAACCACTCTTTACCTGGCAAGACAGGGCATGCCTTTTAGACGAGATGATGAGACCCTGTCCAGCCAAAATCGAGGTAATTTCCTAGAGTTGGTGGATCTGTTTAGCAAGTATGATAGTGTAATTAAATTACACCTGGATGCCACAAAAGAGAAGCAGGGATCTGGTAGAAGTTCTCTTGTCTCACTTCTCTCCAACAGAAGTCAGAATGATATGATCAAAGCTTAGGACATATCAGTCAAATAAGTAATAAAAAAAAGAAATCCAAGAGAGCAAAACCTTTTCAATTCTCATGGATGAAACCATGGATGCTGCACACACTGAACAGGTTTCTTTTGTGATTAGGTATTTGCATAACATGCAAATCAAGGAGTGTAACGTTCATACCACAAGTGGAGATGCTCTTGAAAAGATAGTAATGGCTCTACTGGAAGAAAATGACCTGAAGTTGGAAAACCTCCAAGGTCAAGGCTACGATGGTGCTGCAAACATGAGCGGATGCTTTAGGGGACTTCAGGTAAGAATTCTAAAAAGAAATCCAAAGGCTTTGTATGTACACTGTCAGGCACACTGCCTTAATTTGGTGTTAGTTGAAAGTGCAAAGTCTAACATCTGTTTTGTCAGCTTTTTCAACTTAGTTGAAAAACTGGTTTGTGGCCAACTCATCCAAACGACACTCTGCATTTATTGAAATGCAGAAGACTATGTACCCTGACCAGCATCCACTGGAGCTGCAGAAGCTGTCAGACACACCGTGGGTCTGCAGAGAAACTGCCCTTCACACTCTGAGGAGGGTCCTCCCAGCTGTCATGCAGTTTCTTGAGGAAATGACACAGCAAGACCCACCAGACTCTTCGGCAGGTAATGCATTGATTCTTCTCAAGAGCATCAACTTTGAATTTGTCCTGTGCCTGGAGATCACCTGACCAATTTTCCAGCTGACTGCAATGGCCTCTGATACTTTGCAGCAGAAACACATAGACCTAGCGACAGCATACAAAGTTGTTGATGGAGTTTTTCAGAGGCTGGGCTACAGCAGAACAGAGGAGGAGTTTGAGAACATGATAAACAGGCTACAGAGAAGGCTGCATCAGTGGGCCTGGACCCCCCAACTGAGATTCCTGGTCAAGCTCGGAGGAGGAAAATGCCAGCAAAGTTCAAGGTCATTGCCACAACAGCAACTGCTGACCACACATTCCCTACTTTGCAAGACTACTATCGTGTTATTGTGTGTGGACACAATGACACAAGAGCTTCAGAGACACTTTAAAGCTGAAGATAACTCCACATGGGAAATCCTGAATGCCCTCCACTGCCTGACAGTCCCAGAGAACTGGAAAACAGCCCAAATTCCAACAGAGGCACTGCAAGCTGTGAATAGGCTCTGCAAGTTCTACAACATTGAAGAAGAAGACAAATTGCAGACAGAACTAAAGGTCTTCCATAGTTCATACTCATTCCACCCACCCATCAGTGTGACATCTATTCTTTCAGTGGTCAAAGAAAACAGTGCACATCTGGTTTTCCCCAACTTGGCTGAGCTGCTGAAGACTTATGGCACTCTTTCAGTTTCTACAGCTACTGTTGAACGCCCTTTCTCAAAACTCAAGCTGGTGAAAACAAAACTTTGCACCCATTGCACAGAAGAGAAGTTGTCAGAGCTTATTTTACTGGCAATTGAAAAGGATATTCCAGTCAACCTCAGTGAAGTCATTGACATTTTTAAGAGCACGGGCAACAGGAAGTTGCTGGTATTACTGCAAAAAAGATAAATGCCACTGTGAAGTGTAAAAAAAACTAAGGCATAGACATGACACAAACAGGCACAGACAGAAAGACAGACCCACCCTGTCTCTATTGTCTTTCTCTCATTATTAATGTTACCCTTTCAGTTACAGTTACTTATACAATGTGAATATATTGTCTGTTAATAAATACAGGTTGAAACCTTTAAACTTGAAGTGGTGTTTGTGTTTGTGGCTTTGAATGAGCAACTGGTTTTTAAGCAGCCAGCCTTGGCAACAGACTCTCAGCAAGTAGTCTCCTCCAAACTATCAGCAGTGTGGCAGGTCAGTCATAGTGAGCCATTTTCAATGTTGGTTATATTTGCATCTTGCATGAACACATACCACTTGTTTAAAGCTACTATATCTCCCATGCTCTTTTTATCAGATTAATACAGCCCACCTGCAGCAACACAGTAGCACCAACCTCCTCAACAGAAGCTGTTCGATCTACCCATGAGGTAAAACACAGACACATTTCGCTTTGCACTGACCTCAAACAAATATGTGAGTATGTGTGATATGGTGTGTTGTGTTTCCATGTTACATTCTTTATATTATGGGTTGGTACATTTCCACTGGTTGTATAGCAAGGTATGTTTCTGTATTGTGTTTTAAATCTGTGCCCCACGTGCCCTCTTTTAACTTTGAGCACCTGCCCCTCAAACGGTTTCTGCACGGCCCTGAGTGCAATTAACTAATTAACACAATATCTAAACATCATGACAACACCATATGTTTGGGACAGTGGATGGAATTTTTTTTTCTGTACATTTTCTTACTCGTTTGCAAATATTATTACATACTGTTTGTGCATAACGTGTAGTAAAAAAACAAAAAAACAAAAAACATATACGAGTCTTTACAAGGATTGGAGAAGTCCACCCTCTTATTCATAGGAGTGGTATGTCACAACCACCCAAGCCCTTCCGTATCTCATCACGGTTTCCAGCTGGCTTGTTTATTTATTTATTTTTTTAATTGCTGGCTTGCTTCTGACTGTCCCCTGGAATTGATTTCTACTCAGAGCACTTTTGCAGTAATTTTGGCAATATTACCTTTATCTTAACTGTGTTTATTGAAAAGCAACTGCATTGTTTTGTGCTATCAAGCTGCAGAGCTTGAAAGGGAAATGTGATATATATGTCAACTAACATCAGTGTGCGATTTGCAAAAAAAACAGAGGGGGGGGGATCATTTCAAGTGTTTTATAAATGAACATAACAACAAGGTTATGTTGCCTGCATGCTGTCTAGCTCGAGACAGGATGGAGAAATCGGCTGCTGCTGCTTCTTGTCTGGTGACGCTGCCTGCAAATCTTCATCATCAACCAAAGTTTGTCCTGTAACATTACCATGGCTGTTTGTCCCGTCATCTACTCTTGACCTTTTCTGTTGATTTTTCGGGCCGAAATATGACAACATACTTTGTTGAAGTTCATGCTGCCACACGTTCTCATTCATTACTTGGTTAGCTAGCAGCTGCTCTTTCAGGTAGCTAGCTAGATCCAGTAGGTTAGATTATTGTTTTTAAACTTGCGCCATCTACTGTACTGTCTGGACTCGGGAGTGGGTATTAGTTTACTTCAATCGCTTCGAGCAGAAAACGTATTAATACTCTTTAAAAACAGACAACAAAAAATGAAATAAACAAATGTGAAGGACACAAGACATGTATTTATATTAGGGCTATCAAACGATTAAAATTTTTAATTTTAATCGATTAATCACATAATGTTGATAGTTAACTCGAGATTAATTGCAAATTAATCGCACGTTTTATCCTTTTATTTCTGAAAGTGTAATAGCCTGTTTGGGCATTTTAATATGGAATTTTGCAATAAAAGACACTAATAAAATACATGGTTGTATAAAAAATATTAGTATTTTGTTATTTTTCAAGCACTTTTGAGAATTGTAATAAAAACATCCTAGTGCCAAATGTTAAACTCTGGACTATAATGGCTAAATGACTAATCATGACGCCCTGATGTTTACACAATGTGTAAATAAATTTGTAAATAAATACCTATTTTCATGACGATATTTTTTTTTGGCTTTTAAACAAAGATAGATATGGTATTAGACATATACATATAAATTAATAAAAATTTTACATTTCAATAAAGTCATAAGTTTTATTGTTTGTTTTTTCACACTGTCTCACACACATCTAATTCTGAGCTTTCACAGCAACAACAATAATTTCTTTGAATATTTTTGCTTGCTGTTTATATCCATATTCATAGAGTTTAAGCCTGGAAAAAGGTTTTAAATTTCCAGGTCATTCCAGTCTTACACATTGTTTGCAACTGGGCAGGAGCTTAATACCCTGAAAGAGACTGTTTAGCAACTGTTTAGTAACTCCAGGTCCTTCGTTTGGCAACGTAATTCAGCCTTAGTTTGTCAAATACAGAGAAAACAAATTAATAAGCATTAAAGTACGGTTTATGGGTTGGGGTTTCTGCAATGTTATCAGCATGTTAAAAACGTATCTTCAGAACCAATGTCTGCTCAAAATGGTGATCTGCACCATGTAATCTACTTTCAGCAGTTATCACCGGTATTGCACCGTAAACTGCAGAAAATACGTGCAGAGTTGCTCTGTCTGCCTTTACTACCGTCGGCTCCTATGGCGTGAGGATATTTCAGCTGGATACACTTAAAGTGTCTAGTGAAGGCAGGTCTCTTAATGACCGCTGTTTCGTCACTTATTTTAGAGCCCAAATAACGATTTCACTTTCAGAAACGTGCCCAAAAAAACCGCAACCCCTGACTCATGCAATTTACAAGCGCCTTTAGAAAAGAAACAAGCCCAAAGTTGCATGAAATAAACAGTCTGTGCAACAGTGAGAGCGGGTCTGTTTTGCTACAGTCTCTAGCGCTCTTGAAACTACGGAAAGCGCAGAGGATAAAAGAAACACAGTGCAGAGAGCGTGGCGGGGAAAAAACATTAGGGAACGGTGTGTGTGTGTTTTGACGCGCAATTAACGGCAACAACAAAAAAAGTCGGCGTTGTGGTCTAACAGAGTTAACGCGTTAATAACGCGTTAGGACTGACAGCCCTAATTTACATCCATTTTTAAAAAATCCATAATATTACTTATTCAGACCAGAGGGGGGGGGGATGTATCCCCCCCAGGGATAAAACATGAATGACCAGAGGGGGGGGGGTAAATCCCCCCCAACCCCCCCAGCAAATCGCACCCAGACTAACATTAAGATAAATATTCATGAATATTCATTGGTTTGTTATTAATTTAGTTCTGAGTGTAAAAGTGGAGCCCTACGGATTCTATGTCTGTTCTTAGGCCTATAACCAGTAAATTATCTAATATTTGTATGTGTTTCGAAACTTTAATGAAGCAGGGTCAGTGGAAGAATCAGTCCATGAAAAGATGGTTATTTATTTATTTGACAGACTGAAATGCATTCTTTTAACAAATGTAGATAATTTTAGTGTGATCTTGCTCGCTTGTCCCCAGGGAAAAATGTGTTTTGCTTTTTAGCTACTTTAGTACAAATTCTGATCTACAAGTTCAAAATGTAAATAAGAAATGGTATATACGCTCTATCTCCCTCACTCTTATTTTTGTGATTTTTCAGCTGCTGCTCGGCAGCTGACCCAAAGATGACTAACAAGGACAACAGCTAAACCACCACTAAGTGGCCTCATTATGTGCCAGCGAAGCAAGGAGCCATCCCAAGGAATAAAGTGACCTAAATCCAATCCAAGTTAATCAGTTTCAAACTTAGGTTACCCCAACTTATACTGTTTCCCTGGTTAGTACAGGACTTAACATCATGGACACTGTTCTTCCAAGGTGTTCTGTCTGTTGAAAAGGAGTCAAGTATGTTTACAGATACATGCATCTACTGGAATGACTTGCCACTTCAGCCTGTTCTTGCATTGTTGTCTCCAGAGTTTCCTTATAGTTCTACAAAACCTGTTATCACAAACAAAATTTGTTGCCATATGACCTACAACTGCTGTTCAGGGACAGGTTGCTGCCTGCCTTGTTCTATGACTGTTTTCTTAAATAAAATGTTGTATTTATGCCATGTTATCATTTCTAAGTTTGTGTTCACACGTTTTTGATATATGGTAATGTAAGATAAATTTGACCTTCTGTCAAATATTCTGTCAATATTGTGTTTTTATCACCAGTACTAAATGAACAAATGTTATGATGTTGACCTATCAGCAGAAACTCATTGGTAAAAAACAAAACTTTTCTAATGGCCTTCAAAATGGCTTTAGAGAAGCTGAATATTTTAATGTCAAATGTACATGAATCAATATTGATTCCTTAACTTTGATTCAATATAAACTTAGCACAAATGTATGTAAATCACCACTAAGATGGTTGAATCAATATTGATTTGAAACATCGATTCAATATGTGTAGATCTAAATTTAGATGATGGTTGAATCAACAATGATATAGTGTCAGTTAGGGTTGAAAACCTAACATATAAGTCACCGACCTCTTTATGTATAATTTAAAAGTAAGGCTTCAACATAGATTCAACATTTCTGCCTAACCATATACCAACATTGATTAACGCATAATTTGCTATCTGGGAGAAGACTTGAGTGGTCTGGAAGGTTGATACACAGATAACAAGTCTGTAATGTATTTAGGTCCTAAGCCATTCAATGATTTATAGACTAACTGAAGTATTTTAAAGTCAACGACAAAAACACAAGAGAACATGGAAAGGAAACGCTGGACTTCTCTTTTTTTATAGTGTCCTGTCTGGCAATGTGGCATTAAGAATTGTTGTCTTAACGCCAAAAAGAGCCCAGCAGATTTTACTTTCACAAGTGGAGCTGTACCTCTTTCGCCATAGTGCTCCGCTTGAGTTAAACATGTAAATAGCTTTATTATAATTTATGCAGAGAATACTTAATGTTATATGGACATTACAATAAGAAAGTAGAAGAGAGAAAGAAAGGGAAAAAAGGACAAAAGGTGAAAGGAAGAGGAGATAAAAGGGGGAGAATGATAAAACAACACCAGTCTGCTTCTTCACCTGCAAAGAGAGATGTAAAAAGAACAGCGGATAAAGTATTACAGATACAATAAAGTAGCGCCTTGATACCATCACAGATGTATATACAGTATTAATTAATACGACATGTATAAAGTGACAACTGAAGATAATAATTGTGTTTTTTTCTGTATGGAAGTGAGTCTGTAAATACCTGGATCCAAGCACCTGTTTGTGAGAGTGCGCTTGTGTATGTAAAGTTTATCCATGAGAAAAATGCTCATTAGTGATTGTGAAGAGCCAAAGACCTGCCCCCCAGAGCACTGAGGCAAATTCCAGGGGAACCAAGACCCCAGATAGCCAAAGGGACCCTCAAAGTAAAGGTGCCCACGAGGAGCCAACATCGGAAATCCGCCTCCCCCACCAAGGAAAGAGGAAGACCCAAGGCCCCGGGGGCGCCACACCCCCCAGCGGGTGCCCTGACCAAAGCCTGGGGGCCAGGCCCCACGAAGCAGCCGCCAGGACTGAGCCGGCACCCGCCCAGGCACCCAACCCCAGACACCGAGTACCATCAATGCACCAGTGGGCCAAGGTGCCAGATGGGGGGATGGGCTTCACACTTGAGATGTCCTTGGGAGAGGGGCAGTACAAACCCAACCTGACAAATAAACAAACAGAAAACATTGACTTGTTCCTCCCCTTGTGCCCCCCCACACAAACACTTCTTAAAAAAAAAAAGAAAGAAAAATAGGGACGCAGTACACACATTCACACTTACTACTCACATCCCATATTCTAAGTCCAGGCTACCGGCCCGGACCCAGTAGGTGAACCCTAAAATCAAGCCAACCTACCCGGTTCCTGCTTTGGTCCTGACCCCCGATCCCGTCCCCAGACCAGACGACCACCAGGCCCATCCTCCCGTGGATGGGGCCAACATGAGCCCCCCCTCCAAAGACCCTGAATTTCTACCACCACCACCCCCCCCTCACACACACACACACACACACACACACCCTCCTCCTCCATAGCCTAGCCACCCCCCCTCCCACATATTCCATGGGAAAGCAGAAGTGTCGGCCCCGGTCCCGGCAAGTCACCCGGGCCCAACTACAACTGCAGGGAGAAGGCTGGAGAGATGTGGCGGCGCTAAAGCACAAATGTGGCATGAGAAAATGTAATCATTACAATGATAAATATAAAGTGGAGTACTATAGCGAAAGCAGTAAATGCTCCACTTGTGAAAGTAAAAATGTTGGGCTCTCTTTGGCACTTAGAAAGCAATTATTAATGCTACACTGCTAGACAGGACAAATAAAATAAATAAATAAATAATACATGTATTAGCAAAACTTGTTGTTTTGCTAAAGGGTTTCTTCACCAAGCTGTGTTAAGCATACAGTATTATAGGCTTGAAGTAACCAAGGTTTTCGCAACTACAATCAAATAATTTTACATAATATATGGCACTTTGGGGCCAATTACAGGTCAGACCACAAGATGCAGGTTTTGAATAATAGTTAATATTCACTGAATGAACAATGCAAAACTTTAGGCCACGCTGGTGGGAAGCGTTTCCAAAACCATAAATCATAGTTAAAGTCTGTGCTTAGTGTTTTATTGATTTACATTTAAAATACCCTCTAAAATGTAATTTTGCAATTCAAAGTATATTTCGATCCCATCTGTTCACTGAAGTGGATTCATCACTGGTGGCTTATTATTGTTCCATCCTCAGTTTCAAAGGTAACAGCAACTGATCTCAGATGCTTATTATACTACATGATTAAATAATGTGCAGCAGCTCCAGTTTTCTTTTATTTTCCTTCTCTCATTCCCCCTCCAATCTGAGATATCCGGTGGCATAAAATACGATTAACTTTGGTCCCTTGCTGCCAGCTGCCTGTTTGCCTGATTCCATATATTTAACTTTTCTGTTAAAGTCAAGTCACCCCTCTGTCACACACTCATTAATTCTCTCACACAGACTCTAGCCCTATTCCACACACTGAGCCCTCTCTCATACCATCTTTGGGAGAGAATGGATAATTATATAATCAGCCATCAGCGTAGCACGGATTAGGTCCCAGAGAAAGTCATGAGTGTAGTCTGATGTTGGCATATTTCTGTCACGAACTGAAAAACAGGCTCAAGAGTACGCCATAACAAAGAGCAGCAGAGCCATGAAGACCATTGGCAAAGTCTGAGAGGGTTCGGTCACACCGTATGGCAATTATTCAGTCCCCAAACAAAGTTCATATTGCAGATTTTGCTGTTTAACAAGAAAATTCCATGTTGGGATTAATGTTTTGTATTTATTATGGTGTTCATTTTAAGATTAGATCTCAAGCAGTTACAGGTATTTGTTCTAAATGATGAAAAACAACTTTTGTGCCCACTATTGTTGTGTGCTTCAGTGCCTTTTAGTCTGCACTTCAGAAGAAGCTGTCGAACTGCTTTGATCGTTTTGCGTGACATATTTTGTAGTAATTACTACATAGCTAGGGAAAATGACAACTCAGACATGCTTTCAGGGGATACAACCAATGATTTTTGTACTTCCTTTACACCAGAGAGAGGATCTGTTCCTCACTAAAGTGCACTTCCAAAATTTTAGAAATCACACTCGTAAGGTTATGGAAGTACTCTGCCTTTGGTCATTGAAAAATACTAAGAATCTGAGCAAATCTAAAGCATGGTAGAAATAAAAAGGTAGCAAAGAGGAAAATAGTAGGATCATAAATGGAAATAGGCATTAAAAAATACAATTTCAATTAAATTTTATTTATATAGTGCCAATTCACAACATGTCATCTCACGGCACTTTATAGAGTCAAATTCAATCAGGTCATACAGATTGGTCAAAATGTTTCCTATTTAAGGAAACCCAGTATATTGCATCAAGTCTTGACAAGCAGCATGCACTCCTCATGAAAGAGTGTATAGCCACAATGGACAGTCGTCTGCATTGTCGATGGCTTTGCAGCAATCCCTCGTACTGAGTATGCATGAAGCGACAGTGAAGAGGAAAACTTCTCTTTAACAGGGAGGTAAACCTCCAGCAGAACCAGGCTCAGTGTGAACGGTCGTCTGCCTCGACCGACTGGGGGCTAGAGAAGACAGAGCAGAGACACAAAAGCACAGAAGCACACATTGATCCAGGAATATTTTCTATGTTATATGATAATAGCGAATGATCTGTTTCCCCTGGATGATGTCACAGCTAACAGAACGCCAGACCAGGTGTACCTACTATGGAGAAAAAAAATGACAGAGAACACAAAGTTAAAAGTTGAAATAACAGCAAACAATGCACATTGGAGAACAGTAGGAGCTTTATCAAAAAGTTAAGTTTCAAGCCTAGTCTTAAAAGTAGACAGGGTGTCTGCCTCATGAACTAAAACTGAGAGTTGGTTCCACAGGAGAGGAGCCTGATAGCTAAAGGATCTGCCTCCGATTCTACTTTTAGAGACTCTAGGAACCACCAGCAGACCTGCAGTCTGAGAAGTGAAGTGCTCTGTTAGGAACATATGGGGTAATCAGATCTCTGATAAATGATGGAGCTTGATTATTAAGGGCTTTCTACGTAAGAAGTAGAATTTTAAATTCTATTCTTGATTTAACAGGTAGCCAATGAAGGGAAGCTAAAATTGGAGAAATATGATCTCTCTTGTTGATTCTCATCAGAACTCTTACTGCAGAATTTTGGATCAGCTGAAGCCTTTGAACTGCATTTTGTGGACTTCTTGATAGTAGAGAATTACAATAGTCGAAGAAATAAATGCATGGACTAGTTTTTCAGCGTAACTCCTGGACAAAATATTTTTAATTTTGGAAATATTCCAGAGGTGCAATAAGGAAACCCTGGAAACATGTTTAATATGCGATTTAAATTACATGTCTTGATCAGAAATAACACCAAGGTTCTTAACTTTAGTACCAGAGGCCAATTTAATGCCACCCAGATTAAGTGACTGAGAAATGTATTTTTAAGGACTCTGGTCCAAAGATTACAACTTTTCACTTGTCAGAATTTAAAAGCGGGGAATTTAAAGTCATTCACATTTTGATGTCATCAAGACATGACTGTAGTCGAAGTAATTGATTGGATTCATCAGGATTTATGGATAAATATAGCTGAGTGTCATCAGCATAACAGTGGAAATTAATCCCATGCTGTCTGATAATTTTGCCTATCGGAAGCATATATATATATATATATATATATATATATATATATATATATATATATATATATATATATATATATTATAGAGAACTGGTCTAAGGACTGAACCCTATGGTACTCCACAAGTGATCTTAGAGTTTGAAGAAGATGTATTGTTAACATGAACAAACTGGAATCTGTCAGACGGATAAGATTTAAACCAGCCTAATGCTTTTCCCTTAATTCCTATAATATGATCGTGTCTTTGTAGGAGAATATTTTAACCAACTGTATCAAATGCAGCACTGAACTCTAACAAGAAAAGTACAGACACAAGTCCATTATCTGAGGCCATGAGAATATAATTTGTGACCTTCACCAGAGCTATGATGAGCTCTGAAGCCTGACTCGTAGCACTATTGGAAGATGGCGGAGCTGAATGAAAACAAACATTATCTTTAAGCAAACCGTAGTTACTTGGGTTAGTAGTAAGTTATTAAGGAGTCTAATAGCGGCTAATGCTAGCGGATGTTTGGAGCTTATTTAGGTAGAATTTTAAGCTATGTTTTGGCGTAATGAGCGAACTGGAAAACACAAACATTAATGTCCCATCAGTGTTGAAAATTCCTTATGGAAATAAAATTTGTCATAACCGTAAAACACAACCCAACCCGCCGTCAGCATAGCTTTGTTTCAAAGTTAAGCTAGGCTAAGCAGGTCACTTAGCCTGTTAGCTCCAGTTCTTAACCTCAGTCAAACCTTAAAAACACAGTAAAAACACAAACCATTTTAAATTATTGATCCCATCCTAACTTTCCATGCTTATCTCTGCCAAACCTCTGTTTCTGTTTAGTTGTTAGAACATGCAGGGTGAAAGCAGTTCGGTACAGCAGTGAGGAAGCAGTTCTCACTCTCCTGAATCTCTGTTTGGATGAATTCTTCCCGGATCTCCGGTGGGCTGCGCTCATTGTGTGGAGGGGGTCGCAGCGTGGGGATCTCTGCATGGCCTGCAGGACTGTGGCTTGGCTCCCGGGACAGCTTTCTTCTGCACAGCTTGGAATGATCACTGCTGCTTTGATTTTGATTCACAGAAAGCAGACATTACTTAGCTTGTTCCAGCCTGCAAATGTCCACCGTCGTTTCGTCCCTCCTGTGTAGACCACCTCCTCACGAGGTCCACAGAAAAGGGGGCGTCTCTCCTGTGTTGCTCGAAGCTGCAGGCAAAGAGAGAGATTGGTCTTGGTAGCTACTCTTTATAGAGTGGGAAACATGCTGTGAGGACAGTCCCTTGGGGAGGGAGTCTCTGCTGCTTCTAATAGCATCAGAGACAGTCTGATTCTATTGTGGCTTTCAGCCAATAGTCTGATATTTACTCTCATGGCTGATTTCCCAACATGTCCATCACAATAACCATTAGCACATGCACCCCCGAGAGGTGTTTTCTCTCCCCACTCCTCTTGTCTCTTTCCACAAATGACTGGACCTCAATGGACCCATCCGTGAAACCCCTGAAGTTTGCAGGTGACACCACTGTTTTGTCTAAACCAGGACAATGAAAAGTCTGCATGCAGACAGAGGCAAGGCAAATTTATCTTGTATAGCACAATTCAGTACAGAGATAATGCAAAGTGCTTTACATTATTAAAATATAGGAAAATAAAACAGAATAAAAGCAAGTAGGAATAAAATGTAGAAACAAAATAGAACATTAAAAACAGTTGGACTAAAAAAGTTGAACTAGTGATGTTTCAGTACAACAGTTTAACTAGAAGAGTCAAAGGCAATCCTAAACAAATGTGTTTTTAATATTGATTAAAAAAAAGGCTTTCCGCACTTTCACAGTTTTCTGGAAGTTTGTTCCAGATAAGTGGAGCATAGGAACTAAATGCTGCTTGTCCATATTTAGTTCTGGTTCTAGGTATGCAGAGTAGGCTGGAGCCAGAAGACCTTAGTGGTCTGGATGGTTGATACACTGATAACAAGTCTGTGATGTATTTAGGTGCTAAGCCATTCAGGGATTTATAAACTAACAGAAGTATTTTAAAGTCTATTCTCTGAGATACAGGGAGCCAGTGTAAGGACTTTAGAACTGGGGTTATGTGCTCTACTTTCTTAGTCTTAGTGAGGACGCAGCTGTCTGATCCACTTTATAGGCAGACCTGTGAAACCACTGTTACAGTGATCAATTCTACTAAATATAAACGCATGGATTAGTTTTTCCAGATCATTCTAAGATATTAGTCTTTTAATCCTGGAAATTTTCTTCAGGTGATAGAAAGCCGACCTTGTAATTGTCTTTAGATGCTTTTGGAGGTTCTGAGTCCATCACTACTCCCAGATTTCGTGCCTGATCAGTGGTTCCTAGCTGAAGCAGCTGAAGCTATGTGCTAACTTTTGATCTCTCCTCTTTTGGTCCAAATATTATTACTTCTGTTTTGTTTTTATTCAATTGAAGAAAATTTTGGCACATCCATGCATTGATTTCTTCTAGGCATTTACTCAGTGCCTGAACTGGTTCATAGTCACCTGGTGACATGGTGATGTAAAGATGTGTGTCGTCTGCATAGTTATGATAGCTGATGTTGTTTTTTTATGATGTGAGCTAGAGGGAGCATGTAGATATTGAACAGGAGGGGACCCAAAATGGGCCCTTGGGGAACCCCACATGTGATTTTTGTCATCTCTGATGTAAAGTTACCTACTGATACAAAAAAGTCCCTGTCCTTTAAGTAGGATTTAAACCAGTTGAGAGCTGTACCAGAAAGGCCGACCCAGTTCTCCAGGCGTTCTAACAGGATGGAGTGATCAACAGTATCAAATGCTGCACTGAGGTCCAATAGAACCAGCACGGTGGTTCTTCCACAGTCTGTATTTATATGGATGTCATTAAACACCTTGATAAGGGCGGTCTCTGTACTGTGGTGAACACGGAAGCCAGACTGGAAAACATCAAAGCGGCTGGTCATGGTTAAGAAGGTGTTTAATTCTAATTTTTAGAATTTTTTTAGTAAAGAAGTTAGCAAATTCATTACAGGCCCTGGTGGAGTGGACATAGGAGGATTTGTTAAACTGTCGACTGTGGCAAATAAGACACGAGCATTATTAATGTTTTTCTTGATGATCTCTGAGAAGAAAGATTCCCTTGCATTTTTCAATTGTAAGTTATATCTGTTAAGTCTCTCTTTAGATATCTATATCTATAGATATCGTAGTGAACCTGAAGCCTGTTCTTTCTCTACCTGCGTTCAGCTTTGCGACATTCCCTTTTTTCACCTCTAACTACTGGAGCATTTCTCCACGGAGATTTTTTCTTCCCGGAAAAAACCTTCACTTTAACTGGAGCAATGCAGTCAATGATGTCTGAGACTTTAGAATGAAAGTTATCTACTAGCTCATCTACTGAGTTGCTGCCCAAGGTTGAAGTAGCAGAGTAATCTTAAAAATAAAAGTTTCTGTGGCATTGTCCTTAAAAGTGCGTTTTCTTACGATGTCCCTTTGGCTAAATGAGTCACTGGAAATTATGCTTTCGAAGGTAACAGAAAAGTGATCAGATAGGGCAACATCATTTACATTGACCTTAGAAATCTTTAGACCTTTAGTGATGATCAAGTCCAATATGTGTCCCTGTTTGTGTGTTGGCTGTTTAACATGTTGAGTTAAACCAAGGTTTCTAAATGTGTCACACACTTCTTTTGTACTTCTGTCTTCAGGGTTGTCAACGTGAAAGTTGAAGTCTCCAACAATAATTAAACTGTCAAAATCAATGCATATCACTGACAGGAGGTCACTAAAATCCTTAAAAAAAGTTTGATGTAGACTTAGGAGGCCTGTAAACATTCAGAAACATAGTTCGTACCGGGCTCTTTACCTGGAGAGCCAAATGTTCAAAAGTGTCGAATTTTCCCAAAAACACCTTTTACACTTTAGTGAATTATTAAACAATGTTGCCACTCCTCCACCTTTCCTTTGCTGTCTGCTCTCACAAAGAAAATTGTAGTTTGGAGGAGTTGACTCCAACAGAGGATGGATGGGCTAATCCACTGGTGCAATCAGAACCAGCTGGAGCTCAGCCCTCTCAAGATAGTGGAGATGATGATGGACTTCCGTAGATCACCCCCACACACTTCACCCAGCATTGGCACTTTCTCTGCAGACTTGGAGTGTTTGATGTTTGAATGAGATCATGTTGGCTTTTTACAGAGAAACCATTGATAATTTAAAAGCCAAATAAAGGGCTCAGAATTTAGGGTAGATCAGCAGGAAATTTTTATGGCTATAATAGTTACTCTTACTCCCTGGGAACTTTATGAACAGGCAACCCTCAGATGCTTTTCATGCTCCGCACTATAAACTTGGGAAGAAGGTACAGTGTTTCCCTCTGTAAACACAGCCAGTAGAAACATTTGTTCATCCCATCATCAGTTAAGCTAAGTAATGAGTGCTTAGTACAAAATTAACAGACAGCGAGAAATCCTGTAAAGACAGACAGATAATTCTTTCTTCTTTAACCAGTTTGGTTTTGTGATATGTGTATGCGAGTGGGTTGGAGGAGCATTGGTCGTTTTAGTTCTTTTTTAACCAAGAGGATATGAAATTTGGCCCTGTTTTTATTGTTTTTAATTAACCTATTTAAACAAATGTTTTTCATTATAAGCGTTTTTATTAAAAGGTGTTTTTTAAATAAATTACTGTGTTTTTGTAAGTAATGTTTTTTTTATCGACACTAAGGTAGGGATGAGTGCAATGTCTTTTGGTGCAGTAAATCCACTCGGAAACAAATTTCTCACAAGGGAGATGAATAAAGATACTTTGACTCGGACTGATACAGGATCAGTGTGTCCTGTGCACACCTATCACTTTGTGCTTCATGCCCTCTACAAAAACAGGATAGGTCCAAACAGGACCAAGCAAGTAGGTGAGCAGAGAGGATCATCAGAGATAAGTTTCCGTCCATCCAGGAGTTGTACAGGTCTAGGGTCAGGAAAAAAGGCAGCAAATGTTTCTGCACACCCTATGCATCTTGGACACAAAGTGTTTAGACATCTACTTTCAGCTTAACGCTTCAGCAGGCAATTTGGGTGAAGTGGCTTGCCCAAGGACACAACGACTGAGACAGTCGGAACGGTGGATCAAACTGGCAACCCGGTAATTGCAGGATGAACTCCTTAAATTCTGTGCCACTGTCGTGTAGTGTCTTTTGGAGTTTCCTTTTTGAATGTATGTTTTTAACTTGAATTGTTTTATTCCTTCATTTATTTATTGTTTCCTACTGTTCAGCACTTTGTTTGAAAGTACTTTAATAATAAAGTTATTTTTATTATTATTAATATATTGTTCATTACAATGATTTGATTCTGAACAACTCCGCCACATGACCGCAGTGCAGTTGAACCTCACAGGTAAAAACAGAATATTTATATTCAGACAAGTGAGACTTTCAGCTGCGTCCATTCACTACTGCTTAATTTATAGAACTATTGCATGGCTCACAAGTATTTTGGGGACACACTTAAATTGCAAGTTTCCCTGGCACTGCTCAGAGTAAAACTTTTCTCCTGACTTCCTCCTCCTTACTGAATAGATTAGGATTAAGTCATGAAAACTACCTTTGATCCATCAATAATAGACCTAAAAGGATGTCTTAATTTGAGTCAGATGGCTGTGCACTATTGCTAAAAAAAATGCGAGTTTCTGCTTTCAGCTCCATCTTTCTTTCAGCTATAGGGAGAGTTGATTTTTTTGTACTGCAATGACAGTTCTGTTTGTGTATAGGTCACTCAGAGACTGGCAGCTGTTATTTCTGCCTATAGGCTTTTAGTTGTCTAGGTGGTTTCATAATTTAGATTCATGAATTCGGTGAGAGACAGTGAAAAATTATTTGTTTGATATGATAATTTTGTAGGTAAGCATAGCATGTTAAGAGAACATCAATATGGATTTAGGTCTAATAGGTCCACCTCAATGGCTGTGATTGAACTGGTGGAGGCGGTATCATCACCAATTGACAGCAGCGAGAATACTGTTAGAGTTATTGTAGATCTAAGCAAGGCCTTTGACACCATGGACCAGTTATTGCTCTTAAATAAAATTGAAATATATGGAGTGAGGGGTGCAGCTCATGATTGGTTACAAAGTTATCTTACTGACAGACACCAGTATCAGATGTCAATGTCAAAGATAACGCATTGAGTTCCACGGGGTTCTGTCCTGGGGGCCAACATTGTTCATTACCTATATAAATTATATATGTGTAAATTACATTGCATCATGTTTGCTAATGACACCAGTCTGTATTGTTCTGGACAAGATCTCAAGTTACTCTTGGATACAGTGGAAACTGAACTTAAAATGCTAAAAGAGTGGTTTAATGTCAATAAGCTATCATTAAACTTAGAAAAAACATTATTTTTGGTAATAGAAAAGAAAAACAATGTCAACTCAAAACTGGTGCGTTTGTAACTGAAAGTATGTTGCCACAAACGTTTTAGGAGTCAATATTGACAATATGCTTAATTGGAAATTGTATCTAAGTACTGTAAAAATAAAAGATCCAATCTAATCTGCATATTATGTAAAATCAAAACATTTGTAAATCCAAATGTACTCCATTTTGTATAATTCTCTCATACTCCATACTTAAAATATTGTGTGTAAATAATTATAAAAACAAACATTCAACCTATTTTTCTATTACAAAAGAAAGCCATCAGGGTGATCAACTATGCCTATAGAATATTTTGCTCTAACAAATCCACTCTAATTAATATTTTTAAATGACATGATCTTGACATGATCTAAACACAGCAGTTGTGATGTACAATGCAAAAAATTCATATACTTCCTTGTTGTATCCTCGAAAGTCCACTTACAATCTCAGAGGTACTGGATTTTTCCATAAAGCTATGGTGACAACAAGTTTTGAGCACACAGGAACTGTGCACAACTCAAAGCACATCACACGAGAGGCAGGTATATGTAGACAGGTGACCAGGTGACCAGAGTTGACAGTAGTTACTGGCAGCAGGTGGAGTTAATGTGGGCTAACTGACTGGTGACTGAGCTGATTGGATAGTGGCTGGTGGCTGAGAGGTGATATGGTAATAGGATGGTGGCTGATTCAAGTCCAGAAAAGTCCAAAATAAACAAACAAAAACCTAAATCATGACTGTTTTAAAAGCAGGTGTCAATTCCATTAATTCAGAGGAGTGAATGGAAATATTTTGACGAATATTTCTAAACCAATTAATATATTTTTTTAAAAATCTATAAATCTAATGTAATAAAAAATTACAGAAAACTTTGCTAATGGTGCTCAGAAACCAAGCAGAAGGGAGTGGGACGGAGCAGAAAATGAAAAATTATTTATGTATGTATTCCATATACATAGGTATATATTAATAAAATAGAGTTAAAGGGAATGATGATAGTAATAGTGTATGTATCTGCTACTGCAAAACCAGGAGGTTCAATGGTTATTGGACTTTAACAATCTAAAGGAAGGCACTTATAAGCTTCAGCCTATACCTTTTCCATCTTTCGTTTGATCACTTGTTATTTAAAATTTAATTTAATAAAGGTAACTGAACTTTGATGAACTGTTGACTAATGCTTGATTATAATAGTTTGTGTTCAAAATGAAATAAAATATTAAACTAAACTAAAACTAAAAATCTTGACACTCAATATATTGTGTAACTTTCATTCAGACTAAAGAGAGCAAAAATGTCAACAAAACATGGATTTTTTTTCAGAATTGAAAATTTAGTGAATATCTAAATTTACTGATTAATCAAATTCATACAGGAGAACCTTAGAGAGTCTCACTGGGTATTCACACAAAAGATGTATTTGAACATAACACTTGTTGAACAGCTGAAGATAATCCCCATAACCCTGCACAGATAAGCAGGTGTAGACAATGGATGAATAACACTTGTTAAGTTGTAAATTGGAACCTGTCAGACTCTGCTGGCATGGAATAATACAGCATTTGTACTAGATCAAAATGGTTCTGGAAGAAACATGTTGAGGTAACCTGAAGTAAAATATTTCAAATAGGTCATAATGTGATGTGTTTTCATGCACTACAAATAAAACGATTGAATGCCAAATAGTGAATTGAAAACTTGTCACTAAAGCTGTATGTGTGCAATACATTGTAACATCCTTGAATGGAAACATAGCGTTTGCATAATTTACAATGTGAATTTTGCAAAATAACCTTTCTCCCATGCCTGTCTTAGACAGCATATCTTTTTTCATACCCCAGGTGCTATAAAGTAAATATCAAGAATTTTCTGTGCCAACACCCATCTGCCCTATTGAAGAGCCTGGGAGCAAGACACCCAATCAACTCCCGAGGAAACAGTTCTGCCATAATGTTCCACCTCTGACCTCGATGCTGGAAAAAGAAACAAAAGAAATAAGGATTCCTTGGCTTCAGTTGAGACCCCAAAATAGCCTAGGGGAATGCTCTGATCTAACAGAATACCAAATGTTTCACAGTAGAAGCAAGTTGTGTGAATAGCATTTTGAGTGAGCTTGAGTTGTAGTTATCAGTCTTGGACAAATGAGTGAGCTGAGACAGGTGAAAGTTTAGACACAAATTGCAGATCAGATAACTTTTTCTTGTTGTATCAGAATTAACACTCACAGCAAACACACAACATAGTAATTAATCTGAATGTCTGATACAAATTTATACATAAGGAAAAACAAGCTCTCCGATACTACTAAAGAACTTCGTTCTATTCCAATGAGACTTACACAAGTGTTGGCCAGCCGGCTCAGCTCGATCTCTACATCATTCTAACTTACACAGGACTTGAATGGATATTTAATTAAAACCTTAATTAAGTCTACACATGGCCACGTTACGAGCCGGCTGCTCCCAATATTGCAACGCTAGGTAGCTGGACCAGAAGTAGAGCATCAGCATTTGTCTAGCTCCACAAAAACAAAAACAAATGACGTGTCACAATGAATGAAGCAGGCTTTCGCTTAAAAGAGCTGCACGGATAATCCAGCTGAGTTTGCATGTGTGACTAAAAGAAGGCAGAATGAGAGATGAGAGGGAAGAGAATGTATAAAAAGAAAAGGGGGAGCACAACAGCAAACGGAATACACAAGAACGGCACCGGCAAAGTGCTAGAATATTAATAGGTACATTGCATTGTCCCTTTGGAAACCTGATGAGTCATGACTCAAGTTTAGGACAAAGCCCCAAAGATGGTGGAAGGGACCTTAGAGGATATTGCTTTATTCCAGGGAATTGAGTGTGAGTGAGAGAAGGATGTTTTTGTATGTTGAATTAATCTGTACTGACACAAATAGAACTATTAGTATGCCTGGGTAATGGCAGTGACTTGCACTTTATGAGTTTCTAAGTAGACATTAATTTATACAAATGACAGTATAGCATAGATCATAGATCTTCAATTCTGGTCCTCGAGATCCAGTGTCCTGCAGCTATTATATGTGTCCCTGGTCCAAGTGCTTTAGAAATTATTACGGTATGGTATGGATGATCCTAGTCATAGCTGGGCCTACAGCCTTCCGAAAAAGAACTACAAAGTGCACGCTCTCTTCTCTCCAGACATTTTCATTAATTTCCAATAGGTGGGCTGTGCTTATACGTCATGTCATACAAAGGATTGTGGAATTTTTTTTATAGATCCTTAGCGTCAGTGAGGGACATTGTGAGGTTCCTATGCTGAAGGAGCTGTGAGAGAAAGCATACAGGGTCCGTTTCCTACCTCCTTCCTTACTGACAGCACTATTCGGCCATCACTCATCCTGGTGACCGCTGAGGCACTTCCGCTTTGGCTAAGGAGTCTTTAACCAAAAGTTGTTTTCCAAAGTTCTCTCTCCCATCTGACTGGATATTTTTTTAAGGCTTTGATGCCTTGATTTGTAAATATGTTTGATAGCATTATGTTAGTACACATCAGGAAGTGAATAGCAGAACAAGACAATAACAGATTACATATCAATATAAAGGAATGTGAAATATTGTGAAGTTATTACATACACTGTCAGTAACATACAAAAACTTGCAACAGTTGTTATACACATTGAAAAACTATCAGATTTTTCTCCTTCAATAGAGGGATGTTTTTGCCCATTTTCTTTTTTCAGTCATTTTAGAAGTGTTGAACGTCTTTAAGTTGGTTTTAGGTCTGGACTTTTACAAGGACAATCTAACACATTGTACTACCCTGACAGATTAGAGAACCCAAAATTTATCTTCACCTGGTGTTGCGCTTTAAAAGGTTTATTAATAAAACCAGAAACCTTGGCAGGCAGAAAACCACTCTGTAGAAGCTGACAGGGGTAAAGGAAAGATGCTGGAGACAGGTAGGTTTGAATCATGCACTAAGAGGCTGATGGAGACAGGTAAACAGGTCTGCAGGGCTTAGCAAGGCTCCTGGTCATGATGAACAGTCCAGGTCAGTGTCCAGAAAAAGAAAAAAAACATATGAGGTATGACAGGGAAATCCAGAGAACGTGAATTTTGGTCAAAAACTTGGCAAAGCAGGTAAGCAATGCTGAATATCCACACACCAAAGGCTTTAAATAATCCTGCCCTGGCTGACTATAGAATAGTATATGACGGCAGAGGAACAGGTGAACTGAGTGAGGCTGATTACGCTATGACCGATGAGCACACATGCAGCTGATGATCCTAATTGCAAGGAGCAGAGGTAGACACACAGTCAGCTGGGCCAGAACATGACACACGTGGAGATGCTTTGATCCAAAACATTCTGTTGCAGCTCAAGCTGTATGATTTGGGTTGCTGTCCTTCTGGAAGGTGAAACCCAACCTGGAAGTTAAATATTTTGCTGCCTTCTCCAGGGTTTGTTCTGATATTGGACTATATTAGGCTCCAACCAATCCCCTAATCAACTCTGACCCACCTCCCTATGCCTGAATGATGATGCTCCCCGTTTTGTATTTTTACTGATTTATTTTTGTTGTTTTTTGTTGACCCTTCATGTAAAATCCGTAAAATTTAGTAGTTGTTACATGCCAACATATGTAAAAGTTTAACGAATAATAAAAAAAAAAATGAGAAATTCTAAATAATGGTGTTATTTAAACAGCATATTTATGGAGTTTTTCACTCCTGTTATCTACTATGAGATTAGGAAGAGAGTGAAACATTTTCACCTGCATTTTCAGGTACCTTTATGCAGCGAAAACTATGAGGAGATTGGGTTAGGAGTTTACTAATGTTTCTGCTCAGGTTATTATTCTGGTTTGGACTCCTGGTGACTGTAAACTGAAAGAAAAGGAGCCGTATGCCTGGCCAGCTGGCCAGCATGCAGCCAGCGGGAGCCACAAAAAATCAGTCAACACTTGCCCTTGTGGAGCCCTACAAGCCTTGATTCAAATCCAAACTGACACCTCATAAACAGGTTGTCAAAAGGGGTTACCTTGATTTTCTCTGTCCATCTTTCATTCTTGTCTAGACCCCCAGTCAATAAATTAATTACATTGATCCAACAAAGTTGTTGTTCTGTCCTAAGCTTTGCTTCCTTTCAGTGCTGTTCAGGCATCTGTTTTTACAAATCTGGACATACTGTGTCAGATATGAAACATCAAGAAAAATCTGAAGGGCAATAATGAAGCTTATGTGATGGATGAGGACTGATGTTTTATGTTTGTTAAAATCTTTCATTAAAGAATTAAAGCCAAGAGCAGATGGTTATGCACCTGTCAGCTACATCCATAGCTGAACCTTATCCTTGTCATAAATTGTAAATTAATAGGAAGAGGTTGAATGGGTAATAGCAATTTTCCTTCCGCTCTTTATTTAGCTAAGAGTTTTTCAATTGCCTATTAAAATGCTAATTGTTTCATTAATTGAGCACAGGGGTGTGATAATTGTTGAACACAGCCAATGCATTTGCATAGGTAAATACAAAAACACACGTAAGTAATCATCGACATAATGCCTAAAATGATGATATATAAAAAAAAAAAAAACAGAAGGTGAATTTGCATGCCCATGACAAACAGAACCAGTTTCTGCTGTCACCAGTACAAGAGGTGATAGCAGCGACTTTATTTTAGTCACGGCCAGAAGTGAGAACACACCTGACGACTTTATTTTAGATCGCAACCAAGCTTGAGCTTTGGAAAGCAGACCTGGCAGTGAGTTTACCAACAGACTTTTTCTGGTTTATGAAGGCTGACATACTATTTTTTCTTTTTTTAAATTATGTCTCATTTTGAACTTAATTAATTTTCTGGCACTGAAATACATATGAAAGTATTTTTAATACACACGTGTTCTTTTCCAATGAGATGTATGATGCGTTTCTTGTAGGTTTGAGGTTTCTAAAGGTCTTTTAAAGAGCCGCTACTACTAACTTTAAAATTTTATGTATCATCAAACTTCTGAGCTACTGGTGTTTTTGTTGTTTTTTCTTTTGATAACCTTGTTAAAACCTGGGACAGAATTGTATAGGAAACTACAAAATACTTTAATAACATATTAAACAAACCGCCAGGTGAAACAGATTACTGTTGATGATGAGTAACTTCTCACCACAAATCTAAGTGAACACATTCAGTAACTACATCTTATGGATATGCTTCCAAAATGCCCTCATTAGCTAAGCTTTAATACCAGTGTTTATAATTTTTGGCAAAGACAAGATCATGGACTCATAGTCCAACAATGAAACCAAAATGAGGAATTTTGTATCATGTCAATATTTCAATTTGTTTTATAAAAAAGTTTTTAGATTAATCAACAGCAATACAAAGAAGCTTCAGAAAATGCATACTGTAACTATATAGATAATACTGTGGCAACAAGGAATTTTAAGTTGGGGGTCTGCAGCTACGACCGTCTTACCCAGGCATTTGAGGGAGCTGTCATGCACGGTATATATCAAACGCTGAAGTAAGATTTTTCATTTTCAGACAATAAAAATGTCTTCAAGATTGGTAACAAATGTTCAGGGGTGTGCACAGATAGACCCATAGTGGTGTGCAAGTACCGACCCTTGTTTTTCTGAGTTCCCTTTTATGTTGGAGCCCATTATTTCAATCACCAAATAAATAAAATTAAAAACAAACATACAACATTTTATAATTACACTATCCTGAACAAAACTCTATTCTGTATAGAAAAAGTCTCCTTTAGTCAATTAGTTCCTTTCATGCAAGAATTTACACTTCAATCATATAGGAATTCGGTAATTAACATTTCAAACCAACAAATGTGAAACGCTAAATATATTGCTCTGTGATATGGAGCAGTGTGGAAGAAATTATGAATAGGAAAATGTTACAAAGCTGTCCATTTGATTTTATTACCTTAATAACAGACCCATTGTTAACAATAATGCAGTGAGCAACTCTTGAAACTCTTTCAAGAGTTGTCACCAATAAGGTTGTTCAAAGTAACTTCTTAAACCATCCTGCTACCCTCACCTTGATAGACAGCCTTGACCCTTTTGTAAATAGCTGTATTTTATAGAGAATATTGAATGCTTTATTTGTATTTCATTTATACATAGCAGAGTTTGATATGTTTTCAGATAAATTGCTTTATTATGATTAATTAACTGTGGTGGACTGCCGATCTGACCAGGCTGTACCCTACCTCTCACCCAATGACAGCCTGAGATAAGCCCCAGTTTATTAATCTGTGCTTGTTTTGACCAGGAAACACTGATTACATAGAAAAAAGGTAATCAACAAATAAAGCAATTGCTTGGAATAAACCAGAAATGTGTCTGTTGATGTGATAGTACCGTTTATGATGTTCACCTCATACAAGAAAAATTTCACGGCACAATTTTAGTAATAAAGTCTTTTACAAGCTTTTCCCCAGCAGGATGTGATACCTCACCAAGAAGCAGTGTATCTAATGACATTAACAAAAGCTTCATTTCATTTTGGTTTCCCGGTGTCAGGTCCTGTTACTGCGCTTGTTGACTCACCAGTAGGTCTTTCCTGGCTCATCTTATGAGGAACCGACTCCTGTTTAAATTTTATTAGTCACACCTGTGTGGTGTCTTCAGTTGGAAATTGCAACTAGTGGTATTTCTTTTCCTCTCACAAGTTGTTTTGATGTGACAATTTAGCACAGAGATACAGTCCAGAAGACTGTGGTTACGAAGTGACTCACAAAACTGTACAAACTGAAATAAGAAATATGTATATAGTAAGAATATACATGACTTATATATATTCTTAAAAAAATAATGGCAGTTAAATTTGGAAATTTGGTGTCTCAATATAAGGTTACTAATCTGTTAAAACTGCGAAGTAAAAATAACCAAGTTTGAAATATTTTGATAATTCAACCCTTGGTCAATAATGGACCTATCAAGGCCTGAGTTGATGGAACACAATGGTAGAGTTCTAGATTTGACCACTGGTAACAGAGGTTTTCAACTATAATAATATGTTAAAAGGTATATTTAATGTCCAGTAAACCAAAGTGAGTGGAGAAGAATAACCCAGAACCTGGTTTACCAAACAAGTAATATTTTGGTTAATGTAAAATAACTAATCAGCATTTTTTATATCGCCGCATTGTCTCTAGTGGTGAAGACATCACAGAGACACACAGGTCGGACGGGTAAATTCCTGCATACTGTTGCTTTTCCGTTTCACAAAGCTAGGAAGCTGTTACCCAGAGTCAAATTTTGACGACAACTTACTCTGTGAACCAACGCTACTCAGTAGCAGGGTATTATTCTGGTACATACTCAAAAGCATAATCAACTGCTAGATTACCCTTTTAAGGATCACACCTCAGTAAGCATCTGTGTCTGCTCCCTGTCTGGGCACAGAGACTAAATTGATTGTGCTTTTGTCGTGTCATACAATATTATTATTAACATACATTGTTGTCTGGGATAAAAAACAGTAACACTCAGAAATATATTCATTCTGAGGTGATAAGACATCTAACTGTGGACTGATCACCCAACAAAATTATTTGTGGTCCAATGTCTACAGGCTTCTCCAGAAAACACCTTTTCCAACACTTTCCTTGTGTCAGGTCTCTGCTAAAACGCAGGCCAAACCAGGGTTGGTTCGATAAACCCTGCTACCAAGAATGATTAGTTCACAGAGTATGTTGCAGCGGTAACTTGACTCAGGGTAATGGCTACCTGGCTTTTTGAATCCGTTACCCAGGGTATGTAGATGCTTACACAAAAATGTATTGTGGGTTTTCACTAACCCCATTTGTAAAATGGACCCCTAGTAATTGTGATGGATCTATTGTAAAAAACACATATAACTTTTTTTGCCAGACCAACTTCCATTACTCAAACTTTATACAGAACTTTATACAGAAAGATGCTAAAACTCACAGGTAGCGGTAGAGACAATGGGATGAGGAAAAATTAGTAAAGAGTAAGGAAATTGTTGGTCAATATCATCAATGCAATGTTCTACTGGATTTACTTATTCAGTCATGGAATTTTATTATTTCATCATGTGGAAGCGATTCAGGAAAATTGGTATGGTTGTTTTAAAGTTCAAAATGGAGGTGAAGAAAGATGAGGCCCCTTCTCTTTTTGACCCAATGTTTGGTAACAACTGCCTAATGTCTGTCCTAAAAACATAAATCCAGTATTTGGTTTAAAAAAATGATCAAGTAGTTCTTAGACTGTGCAACTAATCAAGGATATTGCAGTTCTGGTCATCAGAGCCCACTGCCCTGCATGTTTTAGGTGTTTCCCTACTGCCACAAAACAGATTTAAATGGATGGGTGATTAACATGCTTAGGCAGCACTTGGTGGCATGTTTAGGAATTCAATCATTTAAATCAGGTGTTTTGGATCTCAGACACATTTAACACATGAAGGGCAGAGGGCCCAGAGAACAAAGGTTGAGAATTGCAACACTAATATGTGCACCTGTGTAATGAGTCATTTAACAAAGTCCCCCTTTTATGAAGCTTCAAAAGGCCTCAGGCATTCATAAAGGCATGCCCACAATTACCATTGTCATGAACCTTTTAGCCTCTGTTAATGATCACCCTCCATCCTTCTGTTAGGGTTCCAGATTCATTATGGGCTTGCAGTGGCATGACAAATTAAACCAATCAAACAATGGAAACAACTAACCCTCTTTTATTAGAGAAGCCCCGGATGACCATCTCCAAAATCTGTAGTTTTCGTGTAATTTTGTCAACATACCAAGAAAATATCTAGAACGACAAAAGTGTGACAAATGAGCACTCATTAAATATCATGGCTTTGATCCCTGGTGTGGTCCAGAATTTTGTAGCTCGAATGCTGACAGGCACATAAATGTGGGACTATATCACAGTGATTTTGGCTTTTTGCACAGGGTCGCTAATCATTTATGTATTCATTTTAAGACCCTTTTTTTCTCATTATTAAATGCGTTAGCACTATCACATCTCTTGCTTCTGCTTTTTCTCCACTTGAGGCCTCTATCTTTTATCAGCCATCCTACTTCCGTCATCATTGCCAGATTCTGTCCCCATCAGATCTCAGCTTCTCTGTTGTACTGCCACATACTCTGTTGGACTTCCATGTTTGTTGTTTTTCTGCATGTTACTCTGCCCATGCTTGATGCCATGTTTACAACTTTTGTAAGTTTTCTGTTTTACTATTATTGCACCATCACAATGCTCCATCCAAGTTCCTTCTTGCAGTTTGGTCCAAGACACAACACACAACTCAACTCATCAGTGAGTCAGGAAGTTGAACTTCTTGAAGACTAACAGAGGAGACCCATAACCTGGCACAATTACAAATCTTAGTTCTGTCATGGTTTTATGGAGACAGAAGCTTGCTTTCTGTTTTCTGAAAGCACCATATACGTGAAAGCCAAGCAGATTGTCATCATGCCTCAAAGATTATGTATGCTGTCAGTACTGAGAATTTAACAAATATGTATTCAAAAGACCTGTTGTGACTACTATCCATCCTTCTGAGTGATAAATGTGTCTCTCTTCACACATGCATGTTCTTCAATTCAGCCATTTTTAATGAAACAGCTGCATGCCCTGTGGGTCTTTCACTGGAAGTAAGATAGGATTCAATCCACCTCAGTCATTGTTGGTGGGATATCTCCAGATTTTACAAGTACAATTTTTTTATTACACCTTGGGGAATACGTATATGAGAAGCCAATAACCCTCCCTGAGAAGGCATGTTAAAATACCAAGTAATGATCTTTTAAACACCTGAGCAGAATCAGAAGAAGACAGGGGGAAAGTCATTGCGATTACTAAAGAGGAAAACAGTGTTCCTCCATCAAATGAGAGAAGGATTGTTTTTGTGGAAGGCGAGAGTGATGATGCAGACTTTAAGAAATTAGGGCCACATGGAAAATTTGGATTCTGCAAACAGTATTTTTCACAATAACATCAATGCTCTACCATAATATAATGCAAACATCTGATTCACATTATGATTGTGCTCTTATTCAAATTCAAGAAAACCACTTCAATGTAAAATTTGAAATGTATTGAATATGCTTAATTTAACATGGCAGCACCTTAATGAAGTCAACATGTGCTAATTAGCTGCAGCAACACCTTCCTTCAGATGTTGCCGTAGGATAAGCCATATCAGTTTACCATATCCTTTGGGATGATATTGTTTGATAACAGCATACCATAAATGTCAGGTGCAAAATTAGCTAGCTGTGACTTATAGTGAATAACTGAACTCAGTGCCTCAGTGACTTTGCATGTATGTTGCTTTTTTTAGCACTTCATGTGCTTTAACTCAACATATAACCATCGTGGACTGCTTAACAGTCATGTAGATTACCGGTATCAAAAATGCTTTTATTTTGTATATGTGACTGACATTCATTTTAGGATTTAAGTTATGTTAGACAAAAAGTCCTAAGATCAAATTTAAATCCTGGTATGAATACTTTTCAGTGTTGTCATGCCACAGCCACCCACTTCAATGCATTCCGTATGGATTTTATGTGATAGGCCAACACAAAGTAGTGTGCAGTTGTGAAGGAAAGGGAAAGTGCTTAGTGGTTTCTAAATTGGTTTTCAAATAAAACAGAAAAATATGTTGAGTAGATGTTTATATCTCCCCTGATTAAAATCCAGTACAACCCATTGTCTTCATGTAGGACCTAACTGGTAAATATAGTCCAACTCTGCAATTTGATGCTGAGATTCAATTGCCTTTAGGATGCACTAGAATTTTCATCATTAAAACAGCATCCCCATTGTCAAATATACTGCTGTTGAATTGATTCAGCAGGGTAATAGAAGATGGTCACAGTTGCTGGGAAGATGGATGGAGCTAAAGACAAGTTAATGAAGGAAGAAAACTTGCCAAAGTCTTTTGACTACAGTGGTGGTTTACCTATAAGAGGGGTATTAAACCTTATTATGCAGCCAAAGCATGGCTTTAAAAAAATTTAATGGTGGTCTGATAGCGATTACAGTGTTTTTCCCCAGACAATAGAAATGTTTAAATAAACATTTCCTTTGTAAAACTTCAGATCAAAAAGTGGAAATACCAAGCTTGTGGTCTCTACTTCATTTATTTTCGAAAATATCTGTAGATCTCTCTTTCGTTCATTACCTATTTTTCATTAATTGAAAAAATTATATGATAACACTTCCATTGCTAAAAGCATTCTTAGCTTACAGTATTTTTCATACCTGCAGTGCTCTCTCGCTCTGTCTCTCTATCTGTCTGTCTCTCTCTCTCTCTCTCTCTTCACTTCACGTCGTTTACGTCAGTAGAGGGAAAATTTAATTTGGGCTACAAGCACTGATGCCGCCACCGCTGCTGGTGGTGGGAAAATTGGTGATAGATGCGGTTTCTTGACTATGCTGCTGCAAATAGCTGTAGTACTTTTCATTGGATAATGTGATTCCGATAGTTGCAGTTAATTTTAAAGATGTAGATTTAGCACGTATTCAGACAGGAAAATGGAAACCAGCAATCGGTGGTGGGTTAAACTGCTTTGTGTTTCTATTCTGCGGCAGAAAATTGGGAGTCCGACACAGATTAAATCCTGTTGTGATGTTGCAATTTAAATAAAATTTAGTTCTAATTGTATTTCCATAACCTGTGTTTAGATGGTTTTGTTATATTTACTGCAGCAGCAATTTTTGTTTATTTTATTTTATTTATTGTTTTGTTATGTCTGTTCTGGTCATTTGAGCATTATTAATCATGCCGTCTTTAATATGGCTAAAGAAAAGCTTGTTGCATTTATTTATTTATTTTTTGACGGTGTGGGGGGGACACATGGGGGGTGCGTGGCTAAAAAAGTTTGGGAACCACTGGTTTAGATCAAAGCAAATTAATATCTTGGGACATGGCCCAGTTAAACTGCAGACAATTAAGAATTTGTGGGGAGGGGAGTTGAATGAGTTTAGTTTGAGAATATAGCTTTAATTCCCCATCAAATAACACTAATATCACTCGTGTATTGACTTTTTTAGTAATTTTGTGCTGATAACTCGCTTTTTTCAGTAGCATCAGCATTGTTGCCTTTTGTTAATTATGTCTTGATATTCTCCATATGTCTTTGTGGATGAGTAAGAAAGACGACACAGGAGCTAGGTTTGATCACTTTGTTTACTCGACTTCAACTGAAGTGAGTAACGGTACATATTGTGATAATCAACACCTAGAAAACACAGCTTTTGAATTTGGACACAGCTATTTCATTTTTAACTTGCATCCTATTTTGTATCCAAAGCTTGTAAAACTCTCCTAGGCCATGTACACCGTTCTGTCAATACAATAAATCTTGATTTTTTTCTAAATAATTAAATATTCTTCACCCTTATATGGACTGGCAAATTTCCTACCTGGGTACTTTAGCTTTCTCCGACAGTCCTAATAGGAATATACTCAAAGGCATTTTAATTTTAAAGGCTACGCTGCAAAAGTAACGTCTCCAAGTCTTCCTTCTGTCATGGCTGGTTTTAAGTGTTTGGCCCACATGCAGGACACGAACGGCAGCAGGGAATCAGTTTCAAAGGATTTATTTAAGCAGAAAATCAGGGTACGAGGACAGCGGGAACGAGGGCCGACCAGGACGCGTTCAGACGCTGCAAGGGAAAGGGAAACGTCAAAAGGGGTTGATGGAACCAAACACGTTAGAGTTGGGCATAAGCTCACCACTGGGCGCAGGAAACCGGGCCGGGGAGGATGGGACGGACTCAGCCTTGCCTGATGGAGCTGGTGGCAGGTGTCTGAGTGACCGGCGGGCGCAGGCTGAACGGAATCCGAGCAGCGCCGGAGAATCCAGAGGTCCAGGAGAAGCAGGAGGAACCAGGTGAGTCCCGAGGGGTTTCAGTTCAGACACTTGGCACGGGGAAGGGATCCGAGGAACCGTACTGAGCGGGCACAGGTGACTCCTAGAGAGGGATCCGCCGGGAAGGGCGATCAGGTGAGACCTGGAGAGCACAGAGAGATGATCAGTTTATCGAAAACTGGAGATCTGTCGAAGACAGTGGCCTTTCGCATACCACTCAGGTTAATACTCTGGCATCCTCCTGCTGTCCGTGCGCAGTTCTTATAGCGCGGCCCGGCGCTGCTGAACCAACCGTAGGTGTGCGTGCCCCGCTCACCAGTCAACCGCAAACACCTGCGGAGGGAAGCAGAGAGGGCAGGGCCGGCAGAAACTGCACGGCTCTGCCAGCTGAGTCCTGACACCTTTAGAGCAGATTATTTAATGGCGGAAATGTAATGTTCTTCCCAGGATTCAAATACACCCTCTGGTGATCTCAGAAGAGCTTAACAGCCTTCTGCATGTACCACAGTTGAATATTTCAATGTTTTTCACAATGTAATGTTTTTACTTGATCACATTCATCCTAATTTAAACAACGTAACCACATTTGGGAATGAAAAAAAGTATTGCTCAGTTCTATTCAGTGCCCAGTGAAGTAATTTATGTTAAGGAGACTAGACAAAGCCATCCTTTCCTGCCATTTTTTCTTTTATCCCTTACTCTGTCCCTGTCACTGTCTGGCATTCCAGCCAACCGCTGCCTTAGTGAAGGATAAAACAAGCTCCCTAAGCTTTTGGTAAAAAAAAGTCAGAAAGGTCAGCCTTTGTGACTTTCTACAGTTTTCAATTTAAACCCACTCTTCCTTCATATCCTTTAATGTAATGGGAAATCCATTACAGCCGCTCAGAAAGACACCTTGTAGATCCTCTCAAGATAAAATTTTAAGAGTATGTCTGATTAAACTGACATACAGTCTTTTGAAAAAATTAGGACATCTGACTTTACATTTTTATTTCTTTCAAAATCTTGCTTGCAGTAATTTCTGGGGAAGAAAAGACTATATATATATATATATATATATATATATATATATATATATATAACTATATATATATATATATATATATATATATATATATTAGGGCTGGGCAAGTTAACGCGTTAATTTCGCGTTAACTCATTAGACTATTAACGGCGATATTTTCTTTAACGCGCGTTAACGCATGTTGCTCACATGCTTTTATTTTGTGAAGGTCTGTTGCTGCGGTGTAGGGGTTTGAATCAGAACAGTAGCTGGCGATAATGCGCCAATAACCTCGCTGTCAGCCCAGCCTCAGATTCAAAGAGGAAGAAAGGTGCTGGCCGGAAAAAAACACAGCTGACATGCGGAAGGCGGTGTTTCCCGCAGGTACCGCGAGCGAGCTTAGGCGGGGCGAGGCGGTGAGTTGGCGGCCGGAACAAGTTTTGTGCGGAGCGGAGCGGAGCGGAGCGGGGGGGTCTGCATCGACGCCGTCGGTGAAGTCGCTTCTCGTTTCAAAGTATCCATGTATTTTTGCCTGTTTTCCCCCTGCCATTCACTATATGCGCGCGAGAAAGCAACAACAAAAAACCGCGTGTCAACGTCAAATAAACGCAAGCATATCGAGTTAGCAAGCATTTCAGTTTAAAGTTCTTCCAGCATGGAATATGACAGAAACAAGTTAGTTGGAACCACTGCCAAGTTAAACTTTGGTATTGAACATCGCGATTAATCACATTGTATTTACAAACTCCAAGAATGAATTCAAAAGTAGTGTAAAGAGCACTTTTATTTTAATGTTCTGCTGCCATATGAACAAAAGTGTTGTAACATTTGTAGCACTTATCAGTAACACATATTTAGTGTAAAGCTCAACTCAAACATGTAAAACAAAAAATAGCAATAATAATAAATTAAAGCTTATTGCCACTGACAGGGAATTCTCTTTATGGGGAAAAAATCTACCAAAAACAGGCAATTTCTGAGGTAACCGCAGGGAGCAGCATTACCATTTTAGCATTACCGCTCCGCACAAAACTTGTTCCGTTCGCCAACTCACCGCCTCGCCTTCCGCATGTCGGCTTTGTTTTTTTCCGGCCAGCACCTTTCTTCCTCTGAATCCGAGGTTTGGCTGACAGCGAGGTTATTGGCGCATTATCGCCACCTACTGTTCTGATTCAAACCCCTACACCGCAGCAACAGACCGTCACAAAATAAAAGCATGTGAGCAACATGCGTTAATGCGTGTTAAAGAAAATATCGCCGTTAATAGTCTAATGAGTTAACGCGAAATTAACGCGTTAACTTGCCCAGCCCTAATATATATATATATATATATAGCCACACCTGAATCAAATGGCTAAATTACCTCTTCAGTGAGCAGTCAAGTGATCCAGAGTCCAGCTAATTATGTGATTATTTGACTCAAGTTTGTTAAAGCAGAGAAACTTGAAGACTGGAATAGAAGATCCCTGGTCAAGGCCAAGGTCCAAAAACACAGCCGATGAAGTGGCCAAGCGAGGGCAAGGCCAGACTGGGAAATCCAGAAATGAGAACTTTGTAATGCAGGCAAGGAAACTGCTCGAGATTTACCGATCAAATGGTTTTCAATAGGCTGGTACTGAATGACAATGGAAGCCAAGTATATAAAGCGAGAGGAACAGGGGAACAAAATAAGTTATTATTATTATTTTTTATTATTTTTTTTAATGGAACAATATATATGTAGCATCCTGATCCACACTCCATTCCAGTAGATGACGGTAATGCACATCAATAAGTTGCTTGCCAACCGCCATAAAAAGAAGAAGAACAAGCACAAAATAAGGCTGATTAAGCTGTGGCAGAGGAGGGCAGAAGCAGTTACACGGACATCAAGCAGAGAATATAACACTCCCTGTGTAAACTATATTTACACAGGGAGATCACTAGCAAATATATTTTATTGCACAACTTTTTGTGCAAAAATAGAAATGTGTGGGATAGTTTAATTTAAGATACTGTAATTATTTTATTGGAAATGGTCGAAGATGTGCCAAAACTGTATCATAAAGAAAATTTTTATTTTCTTATTTTATGGAGGTTTAAAATCACAAAATTTTAAACATTTTGTGATTTTATTGGTACAGTAACAATGACATTTTGAGTAATCGTGTGGACAGATGTAGCAAAGATTTCTTTAGTGTGGACAGATCTAGAATATATTTACCTGTAGCTGAATAATACAACTAAAACATGCAGCTGCAGTAGGCAGACAACTTGATGTGTTTAACATTCCATATTATGGAATTTATTAAATAAAATAGGTTGTTACGCTTACAGTATCACACAATATGAGGTGCATCTCTCACAGTTTTGTAAATATTTTATCATATTTTTTCATGGGACATCGTGAAACATCTGAAACTTTGATAAAATGTAAAGTGGTCAGCGTGAAACTTGCAAACTTGTAAAGTGTAATTCTGCTGTCTAAAATAACTAATCACACAGCCATTAATCTCTAAATCACTGGCAACAAAAATGAGTAAACTGGTAAGCCTCACTTACATTATCCACATTAATTGGTCTGCTTTTGACAAAAATTCTGAAATCCCTGGCTCAGAACCCCCAACCTCTACACTACTACACATCAGATTTCCTGCTGGAAGACCGTGGTTGCATCCGAAACATTTTAATTATAGCTAAAGGAGCAATGAGAGGATGCAGACAGGCTCCTTTTCCTACCTCCTTTTGTACTCGCTGCATTATTCGGACATCACGTATTATGGCGACCACTGACACACTTCCACTTTGGCTGAAGAGTCCTTACCCAGAAGTCATTTTTGAATGGAGCTTGTAGCTTTTATTCTGCTTCTTTCATGAGTTGTGGCAGCAGTGCCCCCTTCAGCACCTGTGTCTCTAGGCCAATCTCTATATGGCATATGCCAAGAACTTGCCTAGCTTACGAGACTCTTAAACAGCAACAATCTTCATTCAGAAGGATTTCAGATAGCTCTTGATTTTACCACAAAAGAGCTCGCTTCAACTCTCATTTCAACAGTCAGGTGAACACTAAACTAAATATATCAGGTTTAAACAGGGCAATCATTAATTAAATGCTGGGTAATGGTGTTCTAATCAAGTGTATTTGCTTTGATATATCTATGTTTGAGGTGTTCCGGGCACGTCCCACCGGCAGGAGGCCCAGGGGAAGACCCGCTGGAGGGACTATGTCTCCCGGCTGGCCTGGGAACGCCTTGTATTTATTTATTTATTTATTTGAATAGGGACAAAGCACATTAATGAACATCAGTATAAAAACAAATGTAAATATGCCTGATTATAGCTACAAAGCTAATTTTCATCCGTAGTCCCTAGGCAGGCAAATACATAAGAAAGAACATATAATATACAATATAAGCATCACAAGGAAAATGTTAAAAGTTTAGTGATCACATGACTGGTTTGTTTTCATCCATAGTTTGAGTTGAGCTCTAAAGCTGATCAGTGTAGGGCTCTCCCGTATGTGCAGAGAAAGACTGTTCCATATGCTAGTGGCTCTCACAGAGAGAGTGTTCTGACCAAAAGTTCTTCTTCTGTGAGGGACCTCACAGTCTCCTCTGGAGGAGGCCCTGGTTCTCAGGCCACTTGAAGTCTTAGGTTTGAACAGAGTAGACACAGGAGGTGGAGCTAGTCCATGTAGCGCTTTATAAATGAAGCATACATACTTAAAATTTATAAAATTTTCAAAATTTAAGAGATTGTACTTATTCAAGATATTACATACATGGAAAGAATTGGGTTTTTGGTCAAACACTTTAAGAGATTTTTTGTACAGTGATTCAATTAATTTTAAATTGGTAACTGTGGTGAGAGACCAACTTGTGATGCAGTATTCAATGTGAGATAAAATCATTGAGTGGAGAACCATTCTAGCAGCACCAAGTGTTAAAAAAGACCTGATTTGTTTAAAATTTTTAAGGTTAAATTTGACAGTATTGGCAAGTTTTTTAATATGATTTTTGAAAGACAAAGTGGAATCAAGTATCACACCGAGGTACTTGAATTCTGTGACAAGTTGTAATTCTTCTCCTCTCAAGAATACTCCAGAGCTTTTTATTTCTTTTGATTGCTTTGAGAACATCAAACAGACCGTTTTTTTGGAATTGAGAAGCAAACATGACTTAAAAAGCCAGTCATTTACTTGCTCCATGGCTAAGGTCAGAATAGAAGCTGCCTCTTTAACACTCCTTGCATGAATATAAATTACAGCGTCATCTGCATACATTTGAAAATTTACATTATTACATGTTTTGGGAAGATCATTTATGTACAGGGAGAATAACAGGGGACCAAGTATTGATCCTTGCGGCACACCGACAGAGACATCCAAGACCGATGTTTTTATACTGTCAATTTTTACACATTGTTTTCTTGAGGATAAATATGATTTAAGCCACTGAATTGCCTCTGACGAGAAATTGAAGTCTGACAATTTTGTTAGAAGAATTTCATGGTTGACAGTGTCGAAAGCCTTATTAAGGTCAAGGAACACTGCACCAACACAGGGGTATATATCCAATTTACTTTTTACCTTTTCTATAAAAAAGCTGTTTGCTGATTCAGTGGAGTGGTTTGCTCTGAAGCCAAATTGCATTTCATGTAGGTTAAAGGGACTATTATTTAAGTGTTCATTTATAATATTTGCTACCCATCTCTCAACAACTTTGGAAACAACTGGAAGTATACAGATTGGTCGGTAATTGTATATATTTGAACTGTCACCAGATTTAAAGATTGGGGTGACTGTGGCCAGTTTCCAGGATGATGGGACAATTCTCTGTTTAAGTGATAAATTAACCATGTGAGGAGATGAGTGTCTAGTCCATGAATGTCTTTAGCTTTTGAATTTTTTAGTGAACCAATAATTTTGGACACTTCCGGCCCCGTTATTTCACGTACATTAAAAACAGGCTGTGTAAGATCAATGGACCTTGGTTTGAGATCAGGAGATGGAAATAATTCACTTATTTCTCTCACAGAATTTAGAAAATAATTATTAAATTCATTTGTCAGTAGATCTGGATCAGTCACAGCAATATTGTTAATTTTTAGCTCAATTTCTTGTTTAGCTTTTTTATCCTTCCAAGTTAATTTATTTAAACTTTGCCAGATCTTTTTGGAATTTCCATTTGCTTCAGAAATGATGTTCATGAAAAAAGTTGCTTTAACCTTTCGCATAATTTGAGTAACCTTATTTCCTAATGAGGTAAATTTATGCCTGTCTGTGATGAGACGGGATTTCATATATTTTTTTAGTTGCTCATCTCTGTCTCTCATCCATTTCTTACATTCTTCATTCATCTATGGTAATAGATATCTCTTTCTTTTGTTGTGGCTACCCCTTTTGGTAAAATTTAACATTACTTCGTTAATTTTCTTGTGAAATAGGCAGCTGCTATTTTCAACATCTTTACTTTGAGTGATTTCGTTCCAATCACAACTTTGCAGAGCTTCCACTAGGCCTTGGAATTCCCCCGGAGGAGCTGGCCCAAGTGGCTGAGGAGAGGGATGTCTGGGTCTCCCTACTGAAGCTGCTACCCCCGTGACCCGACCCCGGATAAGCGGAAGACAATGGATGGATGGATGGATGGATGGATGGATGGATGGATGGATGGATGGATGGATATCTATGCGTAACGTCAGCCCTATCAAGCAGGAATACATTATGCATCTAGTTTATTCCTCACCAGAAACAGCATTTTAGGTTAAAATTCCTGAGTAAAAATTAAAAAATATTGTATTGCATTCCTACTGCTTATATTTCTTAACATATATCTTTATTTTAAAATTCTCATGGAAAAACAGATGGTCTATTTGGTGTCCTTATTTATTTAATTTTATTTTTGCCTTGGCTGCAACTGGTAAAATCTTTCTCAGATTGAGTTTATCAATACACCTTTTTTCTTACAACAGGATTATGTATTTTTAGATATTGCATTGTGTTGTCCAAATATAGTATGTAATGTTTTGCTGGCTAGATCCTTTTAATCTTGTAATTTTGGGTGCTTTTTCAAAGCAGGTGCACTTCTCCATGTTATGTGCAAATTTAATTACCATCATCCTGCTTATCTTGTGTTATTTTGCTTGTTTAACTTTTCAAGTTAGTCACATTGTGCGATGTTAATAGAACATTTGACATTAATATTGTCACAGGCGAAGTTGACATCATTAGCATCCCCCTTTGAGTCCGTTTGCAGGATGGCACAGTGAGGAATCTGACTGTAGTGCACCGTATGTGTCTCCAGCTATCGGTAGGAGGGCCTGAACATGCACTGCATGTATGTGGGTGTTTCTCAGCAGGCTGGGACTTTGTTTTCAGTCTTGTCTGACTATTTTTAGTTTTTTTTTTTTTTTTCATTTTTCACTTCTAGCATTAATTGGCATGAGAGAATGTTTGAGCAAATAAACATGTTAAATGCTAAGAGGATATTTGTTTTCCTTCTGACAAAGTTCTTCGAGAAACTTTAGATGACAAAATCAGTTTGTGGCACAGGTTGAACAATAGGTGGATTTAAGCTTTAGTCATCGAATCTGATTAAAAAGGTGTAACAACTTTTTCAGTGAGCAGATTAATGCACTTATGACTCAACACAAAATCTCTAAAATAAGATTATTTTGTAAAGGTTTTTCCTTCATCTTAGAACATCCAGGTTCGGTATGAAAATGAAATGTACATTGTAAATTAAACCACATTTAATCCAGGCTTATGAATTAAATTCACTTAACTTTTCTAAAAAACATATTACCTGATTTTTTTTTATCTTTACAGATTTAGATATACAAAATATTCCAAATATAAGAAATTGCTAAAAATAAATACATTTACAGTCCTGCACAAAGAACAGCTGTTCAAATCTGCAGCAGTTTCTCGTACTCCAGAAAAACTGTTTATTTTTATGCAATGGAAGACACTTTTATTCAGTTTTTTGATTGAGATCAGGATGGCCTTTGGTTACGCAGAATGTCTGTTTTTGACGGGCATCTTCACGGCTCACTGCTAAGGCACAGGCCTGACTGGCTGAGTGAGGACACCTGCAAGTAAGAGACTGTGTTTTTGTTTACAATCATGTCCATTGCCACATTTCTGAATGCAGGTTGATGGGCCACTTGGCTTGCAGCTAACTCTTTCTCTTCAGATCCACAAAGCAGTGGTTATCTTGTTGCTGTTGTGAAACTGTGATTTAAAAGCTGATGCAGTAATGAAAGCAGTGGAGACTACCATTATCAATCAGCCAGGGCAATGGTTGGTTCCCATGGAGATTGAATCTTAATAGAAGGATGAACCTTGTTACTGGCCAAGGAGTTAAGTTCTGAACGTGCATCTTTGTGTCTGTGAACATTTCTTTTCTTTTATTTTTGCCATTGTTGGACCACTGTGTCACACAAATATACAATTCTCACTGTAGTTTGACAGAGGGCGATAATTTGCTGGTACACTGTCTAACCAGAAAAGAAAAGGAAGAACATAACTGAAAAAAGAATAAAGTGATTTCTCACCAAGATGCCATGTAGGGTTTTTTTGTTGTATTTTTGAGTTCTTCATAGACAAACAATTCATATGGAGCATGAGCAGATCTCCCCATGCTGTGTTTATAATGTTGTTTTTCTTCTTCAGCTTGTGATCTTTATTTTATCAGCTGTGTGCCACTAATTGAATGGTATTATAAATGTTCTGCTTGGTATGCTCACAAAAATCTGCGCTGCACACAGATGTCCATAGAGAGTTCTAGTGGACCCTAGTGGGCAGAACAACACAGATTGTAACACAATCCATGTTCTTGTTAAGAATTGACCACCTCCAGTTGCAGTCACCCCAGGTCCTTTGCCTGAATAATGTGGTTTTGCCAATTTGTAGACTTCTGTAGTAATAAAAAGACTCTTGAAATAGAAACTACGTTTTAACATATTTAATCTAAAAGGCAGAGGGATGTTTACAGCTTCAGTGCTGGACTCTCATACACAACATAGCGAGACGGGTAGATTTCCGGACGCCAAAGAGTGTCCATTTCTCGGCCACGTCAGCTTATATCAATGAGCAAAGGCTGATCAGGAATGGTCAATTACCCCATGTTGTCTTCCAGGATCCATGTCACCATTAGACTGAGGGCTTGGCTTCAGGGAAGATAACTAGCCATGTGTTTGCATGCCAGATGCCCTTGGGTTCGTTTCACTGGTCTTTCTCTGTTATCTCATAATCCATAACATTTCAATTCAATTCAATTCAATTTTATTTATATAGCGCCAAATCATGAAACATGTCATCTCAAGGCACTTTACAAAGTCAAGTTCAATCATATTATACAGATTGGGTCAGATTATACAGATTGGTCAAAAATGTCCTATATAAGGAAACCAGTTGATTGCATCAAAGTCCCGACAAGCAGCATTCACTCCTGGGGAACCGTAGAGCCACATTTCCATCAAATTGTCATGCAAATGTTGACCAAACTTTTATAAGGTTGCAAAAAATAACCATCTACCAGTTTGGAGTGAATTAAACAGGCTACGTAAAGCACAACTGTAATACACAGGAAGTAAAGGTTGCAAATTAGCATGGACCACATGTGTAAAAAAAAAAGGAGAGAGGTGTTCAGGAATGTGTTGCTATTGGGCAAGTTGTAATTACCGTATTTTCCGGACTATAAGTCGCTCCGGAGTACAAGTAGCACCAGCCATAAAATGCATAATAAAGAAGGAAAATACATATATAAGTCGCACTGGAGTATAAGTCGTATTTTTGGGGGAAATTTATTTGATAATATCCAACATCAAGAACATCTCGAAAAGCACTTTTAAATAAAAATAGAACGGAGGCAACAACAGGCTGAATAATTGTACGGTTATCTTACGCTACATGACACAACTGAGAACGCGCCTGGTATGTTAACGTAACATATTAAAAGCTATTCAGATAATGATAGCATAAATAACACGCAAAGAAGTTAACCAAAGCGCCCGTGTCACTCCAAATAACTAAAATCCAGTGAAATCTTCATCCTCGGGGTCAATTTTAAATAACTCCGTTAACTCCGGAGGTAGAAGCTGCGGCACTTCCGCTTCTAGGTCGCTTACGGTTTTGGTTGTCACCGAAGCCCATGCTTTGTCGATCCATTCAATGACTTCCAGGAAAGTTGCACGGTGCATTCTCCCGGTTGCCATGAAGCTGTGCTGTCCATCCATCATCCACTGCTCCCACAGGTTACGCAAGACTGCCTTAAAGCTCCTTTTCACGGAGATATCAAGTGGCTGGAGTATTTTGGTTAAGCCCTTCTCAGTTGTTTTTAAAGGTTTCCGACAATGTTGAAATTATCAACACAGGCCTAGAGTGCCCTCTTGCGGTTTGGTGTGAAAATAACAGGTGTAATGATATACCGGTAATAAATAATTTCACACATAAGTCGCTCCAGAGTATAAGTCGCACTCCCGGCCAAACTATGAAAAAAACTGTGACTTTTAGTCTGGAAAATACGGTAGTCATTTACACTAGTATTAGCAATGTTACAGAAGACGTCAACAGTGGAAACATCTTATCAGCCTTGCAACTCAAATGTTTGCTACGTCAGAACTTATTCGACACATTTGTTTCCGTCTCCCACTTTGTGCATTTACTCGTTCTCAAATTCCAAAAACCACCTCAGATGAGTGTAAAAAATATTTTGTGATAATGAAGAATGTATCACAATTGTTGCCATTTCCATCAACCTTTTCAAATGTGCGTAGAAAATGTTGATGTAAACATGGCTACATACAGCTCACCTTGCAATTGCTGTTTAATATCCTATATGTGTACTTCATAAGTACCGTCTGAGTCAGATGAATTTATATATGAATTTATAATAACCTGTTACTTGTTTAAACTTCCCAGTATCCCAATGTTACATGGTTTGACTAATGGGCTGGAATTACTTTCAGTAATTTCTTACATCATATAAATATTAGTTCCTTTTTCACCCTTATTTACATAAGGATAAGAAAACAGTTATACTTGTTTTTTTCCTGTTCTATTTCACCAAACAGAGAGAAACTAAACAGTGCAAACTCCTTTAGTGAGACAAAAAACTGATGGACTATTACGCTCAAAAGTGTTGCAGTACATTGGTAGACAAAGTTGGAAAACTACTGTTATTGGTATACAATGCAATCCAAAGCAAACCAAAGAAAAGGAGATCTTTGAGCACATTCGGTACTGGCCTAAGAAGAAGCAACCTATTGTATGACAATGGCTGAACATGAGTGTGACCACTTTTAGGGTGAAAAAATGATCATATGTCTGAAGATGTTTTCCTGAGACCCAAGGATGTCCTAAAACGTACACTGTTCACTGAACAACATCTCAAAGCAATCAGTTGTGACTACAACTTCTTAGTTGGAACAGATTACTTTATTTGAAATACAAAACAGATTTTTGATTTCCTTTCTGTTATTTTGTTCATCTACTTTTGAGTTTCTTCACGTCTACAGGTCCAGCCAAACACACCACATTGCGGTGCTTGTCAAAAGATGACACTGCTTTAATCTGTTTGCTTCTTTGACATTATCTTGTCCCAACAATCTCAGCCTAACGTGACAAATGTTATGACATTTTCACTGCCTATGAACTCTTCATCTTGAGCACATTGACCATTTCTGACTGCAGTTTTTGAGTTAGCTTGCCATAAACTCTTTTTGCTCAAGCCTTACCATTTGTTTCTTCCTCTTCGGGCATATGACAGTGACCTTGACACAGACCTCATCTTACAGTCCTCTTGTGACATTTAAACGGGCCTCAAGGAAAGCAGCAAATCAACTAAGAAAGCAAGACATGAGGAACTGGAAAACATAGACCCTTCTTTATAAATGGGTTAGATATACTGTAGAGTTCAGGCCAGATGTAATGCTATAAGTCAGGAGCATTCAGTCATGAAAAAAGAGGAGACATTTTTTCATATCTTCAACTTAGCTAAGTTGTTATTTATTAAGGGTAACTGAAAGGCAATGTGGTTCAAAAGTAATTCAGGGCAACTTATATTGTAATTTTTATATCCAATTAAAAGCTAAATTTGTATCCTCTGTACAGCCGGCAATAATGCTGACTACATAGAATCATTGTACTGAAGACATTCTACATTTTAAAGTGTATATTACAGGAACTCATGTTCCACAAAGCCTCTTTCATTCCCTCACACTCAAACCCACCCACATTTGTGGGAAGATAAACAGTGGGACAACAGCTTTAGTTTTTCAAACCCAGAGTTTCCATATTGGCATCGTTTTTGTCTAAATAATGTTGCTGCAAGACAACAGTGCTGCCAACTGCACCACTGTGCAGCACTAACATCCCCTTTAATTAAATTTCAAATCTGGTATGGCCTGAAATATAATACTTTTGAATAAAAAAGATGTACTTTCGTATTCTTTTAACTGTAAGTTTATTGGAGACTTAGGTTTAGCTAACTAAAAATCAGCAAAAGCACACAGATCATAGCAAAAAGTGCAGCTGTCATAATGTTTGTTAATTTCAATGTAGTCAGTTAGTCTTGTTTGAAATTAGGCTAATTGTTTCATGGGTTCCATACTTAAAATATGTTGTTTCATGGATTCCATACTTGAAATATGTTAATTGCTGATTGTTAATAGACAGAGATTTCTTTTAATTATGTAAGTTGGATCTCATATGGAAAAAAAAGTCAGTTGATAAATAAAAAAAAACACTTGGCAACTGATTTCGGATCAAACCCCTTTCAAAAGATGATAAGTTGGGACCTAGACCTCCCTGCTTCCATATTAATTCCTTCTGAACTATCTGAAATAGATCCTTCAGTATTCCGTGTGAGCCAAGTCTGGTGTCTTTATTGCGACATCCATCTTTAAAGTTCTTCAAAGTCTTCCATCAGGGTGTATGCCTGAGGGACAGCTCACTGCAGGCCGAATGACCCACATATTCTGTGTTGCCATCTTTATTCACTTTGGTCTAATGCTCTCTCTCTTTCCATTTACCAGCCTCTATCTGCTTCCTAACAGGCTTCAGTCTCACAGCCCATCCGTCATTCTCTTTTGTAGCATGCAGTGACTCGGCCTAAATGTATTTTCTCTATAATTTCTTAAATCTGCTCGCTTACTGCTGAGGGACGCTGAGGGAGGACTGCTTTACCAAAAACTCAGAATGACAGCATAGGAATTTTTGGCTCAAATTTTGTTCGCTTTTGAAAAACACAAATTAACGTTTATAAGTGTAATAAAAATACATAAAAATTAATATAGGCATTGTATAATTCAAAATTGCTGACTTTCTGCTGCTAGAAATAATCCCTCACTCTTTTAAAACATGGTCTTAGATATATCATGTGTAAGCCATGATCAGTGCTTTCAAGGTACACTGAAATTTGTAGGGTTCCACACTATGGACAATTCTATTGACTTTAGTGGAAAAGAGAAGATTTATGGTAAGACAAAACAAAGATTCAGTTTTATGACAATAAATCTGTTTGTAAAAGTCCAATGAATGTTGTAAAGCAAGGTGATGTAAGCATCATATTGTGGGGAATAAAAAAGGATACTATTTCTCAGATGTTATCATAAAACTGCAAATGATTACATACATATTTATTAGCCAATATAGTAAAAGTTTAAGTTTGGTATGAAACTTATCCTTAGTCCTTTTATCTCAGGACTCACATGGCTATGCTGCTCAACATGTTGCTGTAAAACCGCTGAAGAGAACCAAACAACAGCAGCAGGCAGGAGCAACCTGTTAAATGTAGAGGACAGTTGGACATTTTTTGGGCAGTCTATTTGTTTAAATAGACTGCCCAAATCATTAGTTGTATGTTGGATATATTCAGCAAAAAGTGGGGGAAAGATCATGTGTGAAGCAGCTGCAAAATGCAAGTTGACTCCCTAGGCAAGGCAAGGCAAGGCAAGGCAAATTTATTTATGTAGCACAATTCAGTACAGAGACAATGCAAAGTGCTTTACATGATTAAAATATAGGAAAATAAAACAGAATAAAAGAAAGTAGGAATAAAATGTAGAAACAAAAAAGAACATTAAAAACAGTAAAACAGTTTAACTAGAACAGTCAAAGGCAATCCTAAACAAATGTGTTTTTAATCTTGATTTAAAGGAACTCAGGCTTTCAGTACTTTTACAGTTTTCTGGAATTTTGTTCCAGATAAGTGGAGCATAGGAACTAAATGCTGCTTCTCCATGTTTAGTTCTGGTTCTAGGTATGCAGAGAAGGCTGGAGCCAGAAGACCTTAGTGGTCTGGATGGTTGATACACTGATAACAAGTATGTGATGTATTTAGGAGCTAAGCCATTCAGGGATTTAAAAACTATCAGAAGTAATTTAAAGTCTATTCTCTGGGATACAGGGAGCCAGTGTAATGACTTTAGAACTGGGGTGATGTGCTCTACTTTCTTAGTCTTAGTGAGGACGCGGGCAGCAGCGTTCTGGATCAGCTGCAGCTGTCTGATCCACTTTTTAGGCAAACCTGTGAAAACACCGTTGCAGTAATCAATTCTACTAAATATAAACACAAGTTTTTCCAGATCCTTCTGAGTCATTAGTCCTTTAATCCTGGAAATGTTCCTCAGGTGATAGAAAGCCAACCTTGTAATTGTCTTTAGATGCTTTTGGAGGTTCAGGTCTGAGTCCATCACTACACCCAGGTTTTGGGCCTGATTAGTGGTTTTTAGCTGAAGCAGCTGAAGCTGTTTGCTAACTTTTGATCTCTCCTCTATTTGTCCAAAATTTATTACTTCAGTTTTGTTTTTATTCAATTGAAGAAAGTTTTGGCACATCCAGGCATTGATTTCTTCTAGGCATTTACTCAGTGCCTGAACTGGTTCATAGTCACCTGGTGACATGGTGATGTAGAGCTGTGTGTCATCTGCATAGTTATGGTAGCTGATGTTGTTATTTTTTATGATCTGCACTAGAGGAAGCATGTAGATATTGAACAGGAGGGGACCCAGGATGGACCCTTGGGGAACCCCACATGTGATTTTTGTCATCTGGGATGTAAAGTTACCTACTGATACAAAAAAGTCCCTGTCCTTTAAGTAGGATTTAAACCAGTTGAGAGCTGTACCAGAGAGGCCGACCCAGTTCTACAGGCGTTCTAACAGAATGGAGTGATCTACAGTATCGAATGCTGCACTGAGGTCCAATAGAACCAGCAGGGTGGTTAAACTACATCATACGCATCAGAGGTATATTTTTGAGCCTGTAGTCATAATTTCTACATTAAGGGAATTAAAGAAATTCAACTGTAAAGGCATTTGTACCAAATCCTTTAGTGTGAAATGCTTGAAATTGCCCTGTTGTATACTCAGTTGGCTCACTTGGCCAAAAATGCCATTAATCCCAAAGATAAATTAAAGTATGTGTACAGTACTGTGGAAAAGTTTTAAGAAAGTATTAAAACAATGCTGTAACCTAAGAATGCTTTCAACAGTGGAAGTGCTGATAGTTAGTAAGCAGAAGAGAAATCTAAATGAAATTAATATTTGGTATGACCCCTATTGTGGGAGATAATGTTAACAGGTTCCCCTGTTACTTATTGAATAAAAGGAAAAGGTTATCCAACAAGTTCCAGCATTTTATTGAGAACTAAAACAAAGACAAAGTAATCACACCTCTGGCTAGAATGCATGCCCCCCCCCCTCCCCTTCTTCTCCTGGTCTCCTCTGAACCGAGCCTCCTCACGCTCTGCTATCTTAGGAGACATAACACAAACACCTCAAATCCAACCATTTACAGTCAGTCTCACACAATAAATACACAAGCATTTACCTTGGCAATCTGGGGAAGAGTGAAGCCAATAGCAGGTCTCGTCTCCTCCCCAAGTGCAGCTGCTCACATGTTTTTGAAGGAGAAAGGTCAGAGGTGATTTTAGGAACCAAGCTCTAATATTTCCATTCACACCCCTCCTTGCCTTCAGCATCAAATCTAGGTGTACACGTGCACGTTTGAAGGAACTCAGCTGGCAGGTTGTTAAAAACATATTGGCAATCTAATCACACATCTTCTGTGGATGTAGGCTACCTGAAATCTTTCTGTCTCTTCATCTAATCCAAAATACACTTAATGATGTTGAGATGGGTTCTTAGTGAGGTCTATACTATCTCTCGTGGTGTTGCATGATGGTAACATATCTGCCTGTATTTCTCAGCATTGAGCACACCAATTTCCACCAAATTTCCAGCACTACTTGTACATATACAGCCCCAAACTTTCAAGGAAACTCCATCATGCTTCACTGTTGCAGGCAGACTGGCATTATTGTTCTGTGCTCCAGCCCTTCGATGAGCAACCTGCCTTCTGCCACAGCAAAATAGTTCAAATTTTGACAGCATCTGCTGAACTGTGAAGATAGCACATCTTGAAACACCAGTCTGCTTTGAAATATTTGTCAGGGAGAGACCTTGCTGATGCAGTATAACTACCTTGTGTATTGTTGCTGTGCTCAATCTTGCCATACTGTATGACCAGTGACATGAAAATGTCTTCCACAACCTCACTTTGGCAGCAGAGTTTGGCTGGGCCTCAGCCAGCTTTAAGCATCCTACATACAGTAGCTGTTTCGACGTTTCTGGTACAGCACCGGACTGGTTTAAATCCTACTTAAAGGAAAGGGAGATTTTTGTGTCAGTACGTAACTTTGCATCAGAGATCACAAAAATCACATGCTATGTTTCGCAAAGATCCATCTTGGGTCCCCTCCTATTCAATAACTGCGTGCTCCCTCCAGCTTCTTGTTGGTAGACAAGCTTTATTATTTTAATGTTATTTTTCTATCTGCTGAGCTCATTGAGCCATATGGAGGTCAAATGAATGTACAGTAAATAATGTCATTGGAAGTACTTTTCACCATTCTAACATACTGTATATACATTAACTGCTGTACGTATTTCAAGTTTAATGTTGAAAACATTACTTAGAAAAGTATTTTTCGTGTAACTTTTGTCTTTAAAAGACCAGAATGAGCACGTAACCTTATGTTTTTCTTATGTTATTAAATAATTTTTAAATATTAAATCATTAGCTGTTATGATTATTTATTCAGTACTTGAGTAGACTTCTTACTACATACTTTTTACGCTTACTTGACTCATTTTTTGGCTGACAATTTTTTACTTTTAATTAAAATTAGGGCTGGGCAAGTTAACGCGTTAATTTCGCGTTAACTCATTAGATTATTAACGGCGATATTTTCTTTAACGCGCATTAACGCATGTTGCTCACATGCTTTTATTTTGTGAAGGTCTGTTGCTGCGGTGTAGGGGTTTGAATCAGAACAGTAGGTGGCGATAATGCACCAATAACCTCGCTGTCAGCCAAACCTCGGATTCAAAGAGGAAGAAAGGTGCTGGCCGGGAATAAACAAAGCCGACATGCGGAAGGCGGTGTTTCCCGCAGGAATTTGCTTAGGTGAGGCGGTGAGTTGGCGCACGGAACAAGTTTTGCGCGGAGCGGAGCGGGGTCTGCATCGACGCCGTCGGTGAAGTCGCTTCGCGTTTCAAAGTATCCATGTATTTTTGCCTGTTTTTCCCTGCCATTCACTATATGCACGCGAGAAAGCAACAACAAAAAACCGCGTGTCAACGTCAAATAAACGCAAGCAACGTAAGCATATCGAGTTAGCAAGCATTTCAGTTTAAAGTTCTTCCAGCATCGAATATGACAGAAACAAGTTAGTTGTAACCACTGCCAAGTTAAACTTTGGTATTGAACATAAAATTGTAATGCTGCTCCCTTCTGTTACCTCAGAAATTGCCTGTTTTTGGTAGATTTTTTCCTCATAAAGAGAATTCCCTGTCAGTGGCAATAAGCTTTAATTTATTATTATTGCTATTTTTGTTTTACATGTTTAAGCTTTGTTTGAGCTTTACACTAAATATGTGTTACTGATAAGTGCTACAAATGTTACAACACTTTTGTTGGCAGCAGAACATTAAAATAAAAGTGCTCTTTACACTACTTTTGAATTCATTCTTGGAGTTTGTAAATACAATGCGATTAATCGCGATTAATCAGGCAAATTATGCGATTAATCGCGATTAAATATTTTTAATTAAAATATAAAATATGTTAAAGTAGTGCTACTCTTACTTGAGTACAATTTTTGGCTACCCTACCTACCTCTGGAAATCAATGCATAAATTTCCAGAGGTAGGACATTTTCTCCTGTTGAATAAAAACAAAATGGAAGTAATCAGAACTCTTGCACCAGAATTGTGGATCAGCTGAAGACTTTGAACTGCATTTTGTGGACTTCCTGATAGTAAAAAATTACACTAGTCCAGCTTTGAAGTAACAAATGCATGGAGTAGTTTTTCACCGCAGGACAGAATATTTCTAATTTTGGCAATATTCAGGAGGTGAAAAAAGGAAACCCTGAGACCTGTTTATTACACCAAGGTTTTTCACTTTATTACCAGAGGCCAATTTAATGCCATCCAGATTAAGTGATTGATTAAAGAAGTTAAGCTTTTAACTTTTAATATGCTATACAACTAAACTTACCTTGGCCTGCATTACAATGCTATATATATATATATATATATATATATATATATATATATATATATATATATATAGAGAGAGAGAGAGAGAGAGAGAGAGAGAGAGAGAGAGAGAGAGAGAGAGAGAGAGAGAGAGAGATAACAAGTCTGTCTCTGTCTGGTAGTGCTGCTTGTCTTTTCATTTGTTTTATCTTATTCCCAAATAAAAAGCAATATGGGGGATTAGTCCACAGAGGACTCCCAGTCAGAACAAAACATACACCAAGTCAATATCACTTAATTGAAAGTCCTGAACCCTACCTGTTCAATAAGTAATTTTGCTCTTTGACACGCACACATTTTAAGAGCTGAGGATGAGCCTTAATGTCACAGGTAATGAAAGAGGGAAGAAAGCATACGTTTTAGCTTGAGTTAATCTGAAATGTGCAAAAATTTTGTAGAATCCAACTATTCCTTTAAAATACCTTTTGGCACCATGAACCACGCAGCAAATCATAATGCCATACTGCATAGTCTTTTTCAACAGGGTGCCATCATGCCATTTTAAAGTGCATCACAAAACCACATAGGTCATGTCTTGCTGTCTCTTTCGGAAGCTCATTTGACACTGCAGCCTGTCGCATTGTGTACATCCTATCTGAACAGTGGTTTCTCTGTACGAGATGGACACAGGCATCTGTCACTTCAGAATTCTCAAAGTGGATGAAAGTGCAGCATGGAAGCAACTCTTCATGCATGTCTGCCTCTCTTTGCCTCTGCCATGCTCTTTACCATCATGACTTTGCATTTTTCATTTGTGTACCTAACAGCAAAGCAGGATAGTTCGGTAAATGTCTCTGAAAACACAATCTTAAAGGGCACCATTGTCACGCAATGCATTGGACTCATCTTCATTTTCCTTAAGGATTGTTCCAAAACAGGCTTATACGAAAATCTGTAACAATACTGGAAATTAACATGACTAGAGTCTGGATCAATAAAAAATATAATAACACAATGGAGAGCAATTCTGAGCATCATGTTAAATGATGACCTCCGCAGTTGAGGATCCTTACAAAAAACTGTGAGGAAAATAAAAGTAAATCTTTCATATGCCTGTCAGGACTCAGCGAGCAGAGCCGGGCAGTTTCTGCCGGCCCTGCTCTCTCCCTCCTCTTTTTTCGACAGGTGACGGCAGTTGACTGGTGGGCGGGGCGCGCACACCTGCAGCGTGTTCTGGAGCACTATAAGATCTGCGCTCGGACAGCGGGAGGACGCCGGAATATTAACCGTTGTTGGTATGCTTAGACGGCCTTAGTCCTCCGACTAATTTTTGATCTTTTCTAAAAAGCTCCTTTGTGTCTCCCAGGTTCGCTCTCGTGTCCCGAGGCTTGAGCCTAACTGAACTCACCTGCTCACGACTCCCATCGGATCAGTCCGGTTCCTTCCGCTGCCTGTGTTTTCGCCAGAGCTGCTCGGACCTTGCCTCACGCCTACGCCCCCCGATCATCTGTCCGCACCACTCCATCTGGAGCTGAGTCCGTTGCGCTTCCCCCTCCGGTCCGACTTCCGAACCTAAGTGGTAAGCTTACGCCGCACGTCTTCATCATCAGTTCCGTGTGCTGACGCACCTAACTATTCTCCCCTTTGTCCCCTCAGATCGTTCGTGCTCCGTCCGAGTCTCTCTCCCCGTGATCGCTCCATTGTGAGCCCTTTTTCGTGATTACTTCCCCGAACATTTTCCCTGTTGTTGTTGTCAATAAACTCCGTAAAACTACTTCCTGTGAGCCGGTGTTCTCTGCATGTGGGCCAAACATATCAAACCGACCATGACAATGCCATTGTTTATGCAAATGCAGAAATGTCAAATGTTTATGTAATTCAGACATTAACTTTCGTAACTACAAAATGGCAGGAGGTTTATTCAATTCAATTCAATTCAATTTTATTTATATAGCGCCAAATCATGAAACATGTCATCTCAAGGCACTTTACAAAGTCAAGTTCAATCATATTATACAGATTTGGTCAGATTATACAGATTGGTCAAAAATGTCCTATATAAGGAAACCAGTTGATTGCTTCAAAGTCCCGACAAGCAGCATTCACTCCTGGGGAACCGTAGAGCCACAGGAAGAGTCATCTGCATTGTCCATGGCTTTGCTGCAATCCCTCATACTGAGCAAGCATGAAGCGACAGTGGGAAGAAAAACCACCCATTAACGGGAAGGAAAAACCTCCGGCAGAACCGGGCTCAGTATGAACGGTCATCTGCCTCGACCGACTGGGGGTTACAGAAGACAGAACAGAGACACAACAAGAGAAACAAAAAAGCACAGAAGCACACATTGATCCAGTAATCTGTTCTACATTAGATGGAAGTAGCGGGTGAGCCGTCTTCTCTGGATGATGTCACAGTTAACAGAACGCCAGACCAGGTGTACCTACTATGAAGAAAAAGAGAGAGAGCAAAAGTTAAAAGCTGAAATTACGACAGTCATTTCAATGTAATATAACACCAGGATCCTGTTTGTGGACGTCAGGTCAGCATCTTACAACAATCAACCTCCAATCAACAATCAACCCTGGCATCCTCCACCAGAAGCTCACCCAACTCACTCCAGCTGTCAGTGGATAACCAGCTTCCTGATCGACAGCCAGCAGCAGGTGAGAGGTGTGTCCCCTGATCTCTTCTCTCTGTATACTGATGACAACCATTAATGATGTTGTTTACCTGTTCTAACAACATATTTCAATGAACAACCCTTTACTAGGCCACTGAAAACTTTACTTAAAATACTAAGCAAAACCAAGATTAAAGAAGCTAAGGAACAATGTGCACACAGAAAGAACAAAAGGACAAATACAAATGGTTGAAAACCATTACAATAAACATGATTCAGTGAATCTCAGGATTCAGTGAGGATCTTTCAGGTAGAAGAAGTTCATCTTACAGTATTTGGAATGAGGTCAAATTAGTTTAAATGAGCAATAAGTACGAACTGTACTGTAAAATCAACCTAAATCATTGTCATTTGTCAACTGGGATGTAAGTAACATTCCCTATAAACAATTGGTCCTCTCCATCAATAATGTCTCAGTCACGTTTTTCACCTTTCAAACCTAGAGGTATGGTCCTGTTTATTGTGTCTATTTTTGATGGTTGGGCATCCTGTAGCAATGAGGGGTTGCAGGGGAGCAGCTAGCTAGCTCTCCAGTTCAGGGTCAAAGCTTTCGAGTGGGGATCCAGCTTTCAGTGAACTCTGCCTGGATGTCCGGTGGGGCTGCACCTGTCGCTTGGACTGGCCTATGAAGGCTGCAACATGCTGGATCAGCAGGGTTCACTTGTGGGGAAGTGTTGCATGACTTGCAGGGATGCAGTTCAGGAAACTGCTTCACACAGTCTCAGGTCCGCTTTCCTGCAAAAGCTGAGAATGATCAAAAGCAGACTGTTTCCATGGTGGTTCGCATTTAAGTTTCAATGTCTGATTTCACAGAAAGCCGACTGTACTTAGTTTTGATTCCATGTGAGTCCAGTAAGGAGCAATGTCTCTCCGGTGCTGCTCAGCAGCAGAAAAGAGGTCAATTCAAATTGAGAGTAAGGCTTTATAGGATTTTAGGAGATATTAGGCTGTAAGGGCAGTCCTAAGAAAGTTCCTACACTCTTATATTTCTCATGGCTATCAGATCACAGTCTGATATTTATATTCCACATGCTGAACCCCAACAGGAGCGACTGACCATCTTCTACACTGACATCATTCAGTATGCCTAGTGCTCATCCATCTCTTTGCGGTTCAGCTCATCCACACAACTTGACAGGTCCAAACTGCATAGAACAATTAGAGCTGCAGAGAGGATCATCAGAAATGACCTTCCGTCCATTCATGACTTGTCCAGCTCCAGTAAAAGGCCTGCTAAAATCAAACTCATCCTGGTCACAGGTCACAGACTTTTACCTTCAGGTTGGCGCTACAGAGTGTCGATGTCTAAAACGAGTCGACACAGAGCCAGTTTCTACCCTCGGGCAGCCATCCTACTGAGGCGAAGAAAAAACCCTGTACATACTGCTCCTGTTCTTACCCTTCCCCCAGAATAATGTATTTTCTGTATTAATTGTAGTTGATGTTGTGCTTACTGTTACTCATCTTTTGGTCTTTTTCATGATGTGAACAATGGAATTCACAGTCAAATTTCTGGTTTGTAACCACAAACTATGCAAATAAAGTTGATTCTGATTCTGGTTCTGACTTGCTATTTATACAAAACAGAAACAAGTTATAACCTTTGTAATTTTGTCTGTGCCACTAAATTAGAGTGTCAGACTGCTCAGGTCTGATCTACTCTTGCATGCAAATAAGTCCCTCTGAGGTAAACCTGTTTCCAGTCTCACCATTAGTCTCTCTTTGTGACCTTTCTAAATGTTCTGTCAGCTTTGTTTTTATCACCATATTGGTATTCCCTCACCAGCCACTTTATTAGGTAGACTGTGGAAGTAACAGGCTAGAACCCCCTTTTGCCCTGAGAAATACCTTAATTATTTGCAGCATACAAACATTTATCTGGGATGTTTGGAACATATTGACATGACTGTCAAAAAGTTTCTGCAGGTTTTTTTTCAGCTGCACATTCCTTATGCAAATCTACTGTTTTTAAGAAATCCCAGGAGTGCTCTTCAGATCTGTTGACTGTGCAGCTCATTAAAGTAGAATAACCTCATTGTCATGTTAAAAAAAAACAATCTGAGATGATTTAAGCTTTGTGACATGGTGCATTATCCTACTGGAAACAGCCATCAGAAAAAGGATGAATTGTAGTTGTTGCACTCATGAAACAGACAGGACCCCATCTTCTGCTTGGCAACTTTATTTGCTTTTTTGAGTATTCCCAATGGAACAGCTGGGGATAGACACAGATCATTGTAGCCCTCCACATTGCAAAACTTTTTCTCCCTTTTTTCTCTGATTATCTAACTCTGACTTTCTAAAACGTCTATGCCTAAACAAAAATAACTATGCAGGATGTTATATACAGTTAAATTGCGTAGGAAAACAAAGTACAATAAATAAAATGAATAAAATAATGTTGTTTCAATGTTTTATCTGTTACTTAAGAAACTCTTACTGTCTCTTTAGAGCTCATTTCAGATTGAACAAGTGCATTATTTTTTCTTTTTTTTCATTGCTAATAATTGTCTGTAACTGTGTCTCTGCGTATGCCACTGTCACACCCGAATTTCCCCATTGCGGGACAATAAAGGAATTTGCATCCTATCAAAAACAAAAAACACACCAAAGCCCTGTCGTTGTCATACGGACAAGTGAACAAGCCCTCGCATACATTCAAATACCATCAAAGCCATTTATTTTACTTTAAAAAATCAGCTTGAGTATCTTCTTGTAAAAATAAAATGTGTACTATTTTTTGGCAAATTGTTAAGTGAAATCCTTTAAAGAGGCATTTCTGTGACTGAATAGCCATTCCACTTGTGGCCTCTAAGCCACGAATCTTGTAAATTTATGGGGAGAAGCAAGATTGTATTTCTCCTCCCCTTTAACTCTTAGCAGCCACCTTTAAGAGCAACTGCAGATTTCAATCAATATGTTGCATGCTGGCAGACACTGATTTCAGGCCAGGACTCGGACAGGACAGCACAGATTGCTACCTACATGTGCAGATGGTGCCGTGTCAGTGGTTCTGCTTCTTTCTTGCTCAGTGTGATACATGTTCTCGACAGGCACTGGTGGCAGGCACACGAAATGCGAGGAGCAAGAAGAGGTAAATCAGATTAGCGCAGCACGGGCAGCCAAATGGCACTTCTAAGACCCAGGAAGTACCTGTTCTTGGCTTGTATAACAGCGAATGTCACTGAGGAAAATCAGTGAAGTTTCAGCTCGCTGGTTATATTTATACCTTTAAGTTTTACATAACACAGAAAGACTCAGCAGAAGGCCAGAATTTAGTCTGACCTTAAGGGACCAGAATAACAATAATTTCTTTGTCCGCAGTGTCACACAGAATAGGAATCTTACAGAGAAGAGAGGTTCTGCACGACAATGGTGATCTTGTTATCTAGGATGTCAGCCATGAACACGTCAGTTCTGCAACTACATGAAAAGTCCAGCTTCTGTAGCTTGCCATGTATTGCAATACATGTATGGACCATTACTGCTGCTGTCAGTCTTAGTCTCTCACTATATGCCACATAGCAGAAAATGCAGGGTGATTTCTTAAGACAAAAATGGAACTGCTATTAACAAAGGCTATTGTAGCATTATCAAACTACGCTGGAAAATGAGCACCCGAGCAGAGAGCAGCACACACTCTGGCCTATAAATGAATGTCCTGATTCAAATGTCAGGTCCTGATCTCACTGAACAGTAAAGTGTGTAAAAGGCCCTGTCAGATTAAATGCAGATGATTTGTTATCATCTGAACGTGATGTACTTACTGCCGCAGCCCAAAACTGGCAAAGTGTCCTGTTAAATCATGGTCACTGTGAGAAGTTGTCCTAACTTTTACAGAACAACACACAGGGCCAGTTTCGCAGGCAAGACTCAAGTCTAGTCCCAGACTATGACGCTGTTTGAGGTGGTTTAACTCTAAGATGCATCAGTCATAAAAAGGAAAAAAACATATGTCGCACCGGACTATAGTTAACCTTTATTTAGCTAGCCTATATATTTCACAAAATCCAAGACTAAAAACTGATATTTGCCCTGGTAAGGCAACTTATTCAATTACACAATTGCATCCACAATAGGCTGGATAACATGGAACATACCTGGGAGCTTGCATTTCAGTGTAACAGCCCGTTAGGCTGAAAGTTGTCAAAATTATGCTGCAATTAGACCGTGAATGTAACAATGTTTTTTGCTAAGCTAACAGTATGACACTGATGTTTGAGAGCAACATGCAAAGGTCATCCAAGCTCTTGAACATGCATCAGCAAAGTTGTGAACTGCCCGGACAAAAAAGTTAAGGCTAGTTGTTATTAACTTCCTGGACAGTCCAATGACGGGGTCTGCCGCGGTCTACAAGCTGCTGACATCCCCAATGTTAGTCCAGATAAGGCCTACTCCTGGCTTAATCTGAGCCTTGTCTGGGAGAAAACAGACAAGGCTCTCATTAAACTCAGACATAAAATACATGCATAAGTGTTTTTTCTTCTGTTTTGCAGAACTTCTGCTGACAAAAAAGGTGTTTCTTTATTTTTAAATAGCCTCATTAATATTGTCTCTAAGAAACAGTTCAACAGCAGAAGTTCAATAACGGTTTTGCGCATCCTGGGTATCTCGAGTGATTATCGAAAGGATTTGATCTTCCTCTTTCTATAACAGCAGTTCCCAATCTGCCGGCAGTTGACGCTATTTACTGATTTAAATGAGGCGGACCAAAATCGATTTTGCAACAATTATTATTGTTGCATATTGCAACTGTTACTAATATCGAGTAGCCTTGTTCTTCACACATATGGAATAAATAAGTGTTGTGCCATTACGCACTATTTGAAGTTATTTCATGTTTAATAAATGACTCTCTGTCTGTTGGGTATTGTCCGGTGAATATCAGACCAAACAGCTGATATAAGGACAATACTGATCCGAGCACTGGCATTCTTTTAACAGCAAACTCTGCATACATATGGAAGAAATGAGTGACAACTTCTCTTCAAGTTCAACAATTTATTAACAGAAATAAAATAAACATCCAGAGAACACCACTATAGAATGCTGTTTATCTGAATTAACACTAGATATCAATCAACAAATCCTCTCAACTAGGTTAGTGAAACTTAACTAAACTACTAAGCAATATGTAGATAGATAGATAGATAGATAGATAGATAGATAGATAGATAGATAGATAGATAGATAGATAGATAGATAGATAGATAGATAGATAGATAGATAGATAGATAGATAGATAGATGCCAGCTAATTGAGTGGCACGGATACTCACTTCACAGCGTAAAACATCAAGTCCTACAAAGATGGCCCTCTGTTGTTTGTGCTATGTTACACAGTGACAAGTTGCTGCTCTCTGCTCCTAAAACCTTTGAACGAGAGCAACAATCTGCTTGTCATCTCTCTTGTAAGCTGAGCTGTCAATCGAGGGTGGAAATAGGCCACTTTTATGCCTCACTGATGCGTTTCCATCAGCTGCAGAGCAACTCTGCTGAAGTCAATTTGATAACAAGGTATTTAGGCAATTTTACTATCAACTGAATGAAAATGACAGTGAAGTAGTCACTACTGTGTGAGCAGACAGTCTAAATTCCTCAAGCATAATTGTAGCTTTTGGAAAAAGGACATAGTTGCAGACTTATCACAAACAAAATAGTGTTGTTTTTTTTTTGTGTGAGGTTTTGCATGCAGACATATTTCCACAACAGATGGTTTACACACTAAGTAACAATGCTTACTTGCTGAAATGGCTATTAGTTTACAAGTCCAATACTGTAGTGTGTTAAAGTTCACCCACTTTCAGAGAACAGAAAATAAAACAAATGAGAAAAGGTGAACGCTTTTTAAAAGTCAAAATCAACAAGGCCAGTGGTGGTTCTTATATAAAGGCGCCCTGGGTGAGATCACTGTTCTGAGGTGATACACAAAACTGGCATAAGGAGAACAAGACATTTTCTGCAATATTTCTGAGAAACATAAACGTCACAGTTTTTTTGTTTGTTTGTATCTTTCGAAGGTTTAACAAATCCAAATTAGTGTTTTAACTTTCAGTAATCCATTTATAAAAATGTATTTTGGTTTGACTAGATAGAAATGTTATGCTCGTCTTATTCTATGCTGATTCTTCTGCCAAAAACATCTATGAATTATAAAATTGTATATATCCCCAATGGAAGAAAAAAAAATTATTAATCAATCTCACGTTGTGTTTTAAAGAATCTATGTTAAGTGTAAAATAATCTGGTTCCGGCTCAACCAGTCTAAGTATGATAGATTTCGAGCCAGAGGGGCGTAACCTCTGTCCTTCTGAAAGATTGTCGTAACAGAGGCACCAGTCCAGTATCGACTGCATGGATAAGCGGGTATAGATGATGGATGATATAATATGATACAAGATAATATCCTGATATGATCTCAATATGCTGTTTAACATCTGCTTTGCTTTGCAGTATAAAGACTGAAACAAAATCAAAACTGTGATACCACTTCTGAGTCATGAAATAATGCTTAAAATGTCTAAAAGAAAAGAGAAATCTTGACAGGGCAGGTCAGCGCAATGATGACAAAAGTGGCAGTGGTGGAGAACAACTTGAGCCAATTCTAGCTGACAGAGGGTGAAAGGGAGGTAACACCCTGGAGAGGTCGCCAGTCAAGCACTAGACTGATACAAAGACTGACACCAATGGATGCTCAAATTCACACCACGATTTAGTGTCACCAGTCAGCCTAACCTGCATCTTTGGGGACAGTGGCAGGAAGCCTGAACAATTGAAGGGGGAGGGTGGGAGATAAAAATTCATTAGATTAAGCAATGTCTTCACAAAAAAAGGCTCCTGGAGGCCTGCAATATTAAACCATGTATAGAGATTTTCCTTGCATTGCAGAATTTCTACTATGTAATATAACAAAAAAGAAAACCTTTGCAATGTGTTACTATGAAACACACAACAATGTAATAACAACTAACCCCCAGATTCCACATCCTCCTGTGCTCTGTTCATGTACGTGCACATCTGACTAATGGAGCAAATACGTTGTTATTTTAATTAATAAGAACAGTTCCACATTCTCCGTAACTACTCCGAACAGCACCGTCAGCAGACACGCTCTCCGTCAAAATACGGAACAACTCCAATTTTCTGTTGCCTTCTGGTCCGTCGGGCTCCAGTCGGGTCAAGCTCCAAAATTTCAATCGTACCAAACAGGAAAAAGAAAAAAAAAACAATCTCCTGTTTGTCAAAGTTAAATGGTGTAAATAGAGATTGTTAACCACAAATATATTTTTTAATATTCACAATAAAGAATGAACTGTTTTATTTAAATATTGGATGCAAACCACTCTTTTTGCACCAAATAAGGAAGCTGACTTGTCTTCTCAACAAGTAATTTGAAACGTGGTAATCTTCAAATAAATTAGCACTCTGCTTCTATTGACAATGATCGCACATGCTCTCCTCAGGGTCCAAGAAACTTTGGAGCGGAGCTAGATGGAGTAACCACAGATGTAGTAGGCTTTTCTTGTCACAGACTCATAATGGCGGTCTGGAACGGAGCGGCCACGGACAGGAGCCAAAGATGGGGATTTTCGTAAGTAAAACTTTGAACTATTCATTTGTTATTTGAAAAAGACCATACTTGAACTAATTGCACAATATAAATATAAAAAAAAGATTTATAAATGATTTGAGAATCTGAAGAATTTGGGATTATCAAGGGGTATAAAAGAAATTTAAATAACTGTTGTCGTATCGTTTTACTCTCAATTGTTGGAAAATGCTTGGAGAAGATCATTTTGCAACTCTTGGTGTCCAACATGATGGTGTCATCCCTGAAAGCAAAAGTCGTTTCATTGCAGGTTGCAGAGCAAAAAATAAACTCTTGTCACTGAAGCAGCTGCCCAAAATGCATAGAACAAAAGGAGTCTTTGCATCAAATGTTTTGATCTCAATAAAGCTTTTAAACCTTTGGTAGAGTCGGGTTGTGAAGACTCACTCAGAATTAGCTCCCCCAATAAACAAACAGCTGTTTTTTGATGAGAAGATTAAACTATGTGACAAAGTTGACTTATTTGAGTATTACAACGATATCTGTTGCTTTCTTGATTCTCCTCGAATCTACTGAAATAAAATCTGGGAGTAGCACAGCCTGTACTGCCTGAACCTAATAAGAACTACACAGTAAGACAAAATGTCAAGCAGTCTAGCCTCTTTGAAGAATCAGTGACTGACCCAAACTTGTTGATGCCTCTGTCAGATTTAGGTGTGAAGTAATTTTTATTTTATTTAACCCACATTACTTCTGAATGGAAGTAATATTTCGGTTCGGGAGCACCTCAGCCAGATCCCAACTTGAATCTGAATGGGGTTTTGTAGAAAGTGCTGATGGTTAGGTGATGAAAACGAAACCTTTTAGCTAACCACTGAAAATAGATCGCCAGAATACCATTGGAAACATGGAAAGAGCTGGTCAACAATGATAAGAGGTTTTTGATTGATGTAATGCCAATTTCCATTAAAATGTGATAAACAAATGTCAACATGTCAATTTTTATTAAAATGTAAAAAAAAACAATAACTTTTTTTATTATCTTTTGACAGATGTCTGATTTAAAATCTAAATCTTCCCTTGCTTTAATTAAGTTGTAGTTCCGCTTTTAAAACACCATAAAGACAAGTACCTTTCTAAGATGCCTTTTACTATTTAAGCCAGTGAGATCCAGAGCATCTGTGAACTTTCAGAAATAAAGCCAGTAAGAGCGGAACTCAGAAGGGTCTAAGTGGCGCTCTCTACATAAAATGAGCACTAGATGTCTCCTGTTATTAAGGCTAAAGCCCATCTACTGTGCCTGATGTCTTGCCAGTCTTGTTCTGAGTTCTAGCTTAACTGCAATAAAAGACACCACCCTCGGAAGAAGTCCAGTGATCTCTTCGATTAACATTTTGATGGAATGCAGAGGCACCCGTCCGGTGTGTGTTAATAATAGGAAATTAAGTGTGATGCACCACAACACTGCGGTGCCTTCTGTGCATAACCTTTGACTCAGTCAGACTAGCTGTCATCACTATTTCAAATGCACAAGCCCCAGACTGGGTAGCCCTAATAAAATGGCTAATATCAGGGTGTGGCTACCTCATTTAGTGACCCAGCAGTGTAACATTGTTGGACTGTCTTCAAGTCCTTTAGGGTCCTTTAGGAAAATGTGTCTTTTATTGGGATAGGCATCTCAGGAAAGCTGCCAACACATTGATGTTGTGGGCAAAGCTGGCCAAAGATCAAGTAGATGAAAGCGATCAACAAGGTTCCAAAGAAAAAGTTCAGGGCAGCAACAGAGACTAAGCTACTAAGCTCCCACTTCTTCCATACCACTGACACAGTCTGTCAATCCTGTGAAGGTAAAGTGACAAAAGAGAACTATATCCATCTACAGACTTATTTTGCTTGATTCCTAAATAAAGAATTAGGTCAACCTTGCCTGGGCCCAGGAATGCCAATTTGTAACTGGTAGGCAGTCAATGAATATTTTCCATTTAAAGATATGATTTATACAGTATTCTATCTCTTTTCTCCTTCCATCTTCTCCTTTACTCTCATTTTCCCTTTCGTACCCTCGTATCATCTACATACTTATGATTTTCTTTTAGTTTTCCTCTTTAGAACAGGTTCTAGATGATAATCTTGCTGTACAAAGTCAGCAATAACAAAAACAAAATCAGTAGGTTATTAAATACTTTATTTTACATAAGAATTTGACTTACAATTTAATTATAAATTTATAATAAATAAATATTTTTTCAATATAATTGGCATTTATTACTTAATAAAGTAATAAAATTGGTGAATCTAATTAAAATATGAATACGTATATGGTCATACATACAAGTACATCATGAAATAATTTAAACTACTGCAGTATCGCAGTAATAACCTTAGCATCTGATTGGTTAACCTGCATAGAAACGGAGCTGCAGAAATTCTTGTTCTTGTTCTATAGACAAGAACCTTGTCTATGGAAGTGTTAGCCCCGCTAAGTGACTTTGATTTTTGAGACAGAGAGAAATAAATAAACTCATAATCTGCTGCAGCACATAACCATGATGGATATATTTAAGAACTATTACACTAATAATATAATGTCATTTCTACATCCACAAAAATAAATTTATATATTTGACGCATACATTTCCAGTTTTATTGCATATTCTCTATGTATACATATAATATTTTGGGTCTAACTGATTTATTGAATTATGGGACTTTTGGCTTCTATACTGGGTGGATGGTCTAAGTCATTGGTATTTTAACTTTCTGCTTGTGTGACATGTTTAAGTATGAGCTGCCAAAGCCATGGGAAAAACCTTGCTTACGCTGAGGTTCTACAGCAATGTCTTCATTCTATTCACAGCCACTCATCTCCAGCCATAAATTGCGGCTGGTAGAGACACCAATCTAGAGCAAGTTATAAAGCAGTGCAGCTATAAACGTTTACCAGCCTCCAAATGTTACCAATTGGACCTTTTCTAATTATTACTTCCACATGGCTCTGACAGAACTGCTGTGTTTCTTTGCGCCATTAGAGCAGAGACCCAGAGATGAAGGTAGGCCGTACCAGAGGCTTGAGGCATGTTCCTCCGTTGACAGACCCGGTACTGTCTCCTATCAATGTGATGGAGTGGCTGTCTAAGCCAGAGAGGAGGGGCGGCTTCAGGTTGTGTATTTTTCTCACTCTAGCTGTAGTGGACAGAGCATTTAATACTTTGCTGAAGTGGCTTAATCAATTTAAAGTCAGAAGTTGCATCAAAGACCAAACCATTTTAGTCTTTTGGACAGTAGCCACCAATGGAAAGACTGTTAGGAGGAAAAAAAAAAATAAAAAAAAAAATAGTTTAATAGAAGTTTAATATACTTATATACCTAATAATTGGCCTAGAGAGAGAGATGAATTCCTGACCAAAAGTTTTACTGCTGGAGGGGCAAGTTCTGGGCCCCCTCTTTACCCTGGGCTTCGTATTATTTTGAAGAATAACAAAAAACTAATTGTACTTTTTAGAAGAAAAGTAAAAAACAAGGCACCTACCAACGTCTGAAGAAGAGTTGGGCAGAAAGTCAAAGCAGACTTTTGGTGAACAGCTGAGTCTTCAGGGTTAGCTGCATGCTTTCAGGTAACTGAAGCATCACCGCTTTTGCATGAAAGCTTTGTTCACTTCAGTTTATGACAGATCTAGGAATTCAGTAGAAGCTCTGGATCTTTAATCAATTTCCATCCATTTCTCTCTTTTTTTCTCACTGTAACTATCAAAAGGATACTTATAAAGCTACCGAACACACACTTTGTTTTCAGTTTAGGTTGAACCTTTTTTTTCTAGTTCACACTGATGCCTTTGACTTCACCTGACAGAGTAAATGTTAACCAAATCATTATAAGGAAACAAACAATCAGGGTTTTAACTTATTGCTGTAGTTTGAGCTGTAGACCTGTGTTGAACTATTTCCATATCAGATGCACTGAAAGGGACTTTCTGGAGCAAAGAAATGCATGTAATTCATTCATCCTTCACTGGTTTTTAAAATATGTTAATTCGCCTTTTTAATCACATAAAATCCTGGCAGTTTTAAATGAAAACTGCTGTTTATCCTATTCCAACACACTTATCAGCAATCCCCACAGTGGTATTCAACATAAATCCACATGAGTTGTGACACAATTGCTGGCAGATGAGCATACAAATGTTTGCTTTGAAAAAGGAATTTTTGATACATGACTGAAATGTAAATGTGAACAGCAGTGAAGATGAACCAGTTCAGGGCAGCATTTCACACTGCAAACACAGAGGGGAAATGCATACATGGAGTCAGCATTTAGAATTACACGCAGGACAAATAAATCTGGGTAAAGAAGATGAAAAGGCTCTGGCAAACCCCCAGCCCTGTAAATTGTGTGGGAAACAGAATGACATTGAGACCGTTTTGACTGAATCCCTATCACTCCGACTAGTTTGATTTCTGGTGTTTCTTTGCATAAAGAAAATAGAGCAGCACTATTCTTTTCTGGAAAAAAAAAAAAAAAAAAAAACAGGCAAAAGGTGATGACTCAGTTGCCCAGGTGAGATAATACATCACCTTGCAGCAGTATTCATACCCCTGGAACTTTTTCACATTTGCAGATATCACAACCAGAGAGATCAGTTTATTTGATTGGGATTTTATGTGATAGACAAACACAGAGGAAAAACAAACTGTAATGTGGAAGGAAAAGGAAGCATGGTTTGCAAATAATAATTTTTTTTTTTTACAAAGAAAGATCTGAAAAGTTTGGTGTGCATTTGTATTCAGCCACCCTCAGTAGATGCTTTCTAGAACCACCTTTGGGTACAAGAGCAGTTAAATGTTTTGTGGTACATCGCTACCAGTTTTGCACATGGATCGCATTAACATGCTTTTTAAACCATTATACTGTGTGGTCTGGGTTAACATTTAGGGTAGTTGTCCTCCTGGATGGTGAACCTGGTAACCTTCTTTTTGGTCTTCATAATATTATTGACGTCAACATTGTTTTAATTGTTTCGCAACGTAACTGGACAGTATAAAGATATAAGAGTATAAACTCTTATATCTTCCTACTTCAGTGAAATCAACCTCTGATTAAGATATGCGCCGCAGGTTTTGCACACATCATGAGGGTACTTTGAAGTTTTAAATCATTCTGAGGCATGAACACAATATGTTGAGAAGAACAGTGAAACAATGAGGCCATACCAAATTTCTTCTGTTTTAGTGTCCCTCACTAGCAAGGCTCAAGTTAGTGAGGGTGAGACACAGAGACAAGCAAGGCAGTTCACTTTATGTCTTCAACCTCTGCCAGACTGCAAAAGTGATTAACGCTCTTCATACAAGGTTTATTTGGTGCTTTTCTGCTTCATATATAGCCACGTCTCACAACAGGCAAACATTTGTGGATGACTCATCCCCCTTTGTGAATCATATTCTCTTAAACTTTTGTGGGATTGCTTTTTTTAAAAGGAATGCAAAGTACTGTTTTATATTGTACTCTAGTCTCTGTGTGATGAAACGTTAAATTATTGCAGATGGCTGAAAAAATGGTATGAACTTGCTCAAAACTGAAAGCTGCATTTTTTTTTTGTTGTTTCAAATTTTATCATTCTCGTAAAAGGAGGTCATTGTAAATGTACTCCTGCCTGTTCAAATGGATTATGTATCCATCACTGATGAAAAAACAATAACAAACAAGCTTCTCAGTATGGTCTTAAATCATGTCCATTGGTTTTACTTTACTGACTGAATTTTTTTTTATTGGATAAACTTGCTCCAGCTTGCCTGAAGAGACAAGTTAGAAAGGGGAAAATCTGATGATGATTAGTGTTCATGGTGGTTTTGAGGTTAAAAGGAGCAATAAGTGAAATTTCATTATTTTAGGTAGAAAGAACTAAAAAATAGTTATGTGATAAACTAAAGGAGTCTTATTAAATGGAAAATGGTATGATGCCAGCCACCATATCTCTATATTGTTCTCCAGTCTCTTGTTTACAAAGCCAGTGTGCATGTAAATCCATGGGAATAACTGCCACTCGGTGCTTAACCCCTCCCTGCCCTAAAATACCACAGTCAGAGCAGTGTAGTGTAACACATCCCTCAGATTGAATCGTTCTCTTGCATACAGCATTATAAAACTGAGTTATTTACTTACTTCTTCACTAGACATGTTCCTCCCACAGGTGATGCTGTTTTGCTGTGCATTTATCCTTTGCAAATATGTTCATATGAGACGAGGGTGAGAAGGGGAGGTAAAAAGGGGGGAGGGGTCAGGTTGCAACTAAGGTGGAGGTAGAATGAGGCTTGGCTTGGCAAACATCTTGTTTGGACAATGCTTAACACTCCACCAAATGATTAAACTTTGCTTATTGCTCCTTTAAGCAGGAAAATCCTGAATACTAAAAAGATAGCTTCTAAAGCCAAGACAGTTGATGATGTGGATGTTTTTGAGCAAAGCTTAGTTGATCACTTATGGCTGTAACATTTGCATGGATGTTGCTGTACTTTATGTTTGGGAACTTTTTGTGCTTCACACATTTAATCAAATTAAATTTCATTTTTATTATGGCTAGGGGTTGCTAGCTTCGTGTTAGTCACAACACTACTGTGATTAACTGTTCTGTCCCTCATACAGTTTCCCTGTCTCTGTCTGAGTCTGCTGACTTAAGAAACCTTCTCTGGTGACTTAAACATTTACAGACCTATATCTAGGTCTTCATTTCTTATCTAAACTTCTTGAGAAAATATTTGTTAATCAAGTGTGTGAGCAATTACACAATAATTACCTATTTGAAGAGTTTCAGTCAGGCTTCAGAGGCCATCACAGCACTGAGACAGCTCTGGTGAAAGTCACTAATGATATTCTCATGGCCCCAGATAATGGACTTATGTCTGTACTTGTCCTGTTAGATCTCAGTGCTGCATTTGATATATTTGATCAGGATATTCTCCTAGAAAGATTTGAGTGTGCTGTAGGGATCCAGGAAACGGGACTAGACTGATTTAGATCTTTTTTGTATAAAAGCAAAATTATCAGACATCATGGCACAAATGTAAACTTCTATGCTGATGATACATAGCAATGTTTATCCATAAATCCTGATTAATCAAATCAATTACTAAGACTACAGACATGTCTTGAAGACATAAAAACCTGTACAACTTAAAATGCTATACTTTTAAATTCAAACAAGACAAGTTGTCATCTTTGGACCAGAGAAAACTATTGATCTGATCAGCTGGTTGCTCAATGCAACTAATAAAATTTTCGTAATCAGAAGACCAGGCACAGAAGAGCCAAGCTGTCCGACCTGGACACCTGCTGCATCATGGATTTCTGGGAAGTTTGGAAGATGGTGTGTCTGTCTATTTTGTTCATCGAGGACGTAGAAGATGTGTACTAGGGTTGGACGATATAGAAAAAAAGCATCTCAATAAAATAGATATCATATTGATCAATAATTATCAAAATATTCAAAACATATCATTTAAGTGCAGCCTTGGCCATTTTATCCTGTTGCTTAGTGGCCTACTTTTAAATACAGAACACACAAACACTGAATTCAAACTCAACCCTTTATTCAACCAACTTTTTCCCAAAACTGCAAGTATTTAAAAAATAAAAAAAGAACGCCTGCTCTCTGAACTCTTGAAAGGGGCGGAGCGTTCCTAGGTCTATTTTTGTGATTGGTTGGGGAGATGTAATGACTGTAATATTAACCTACATAACTAGAATGCAATTCTATTGAACTATTTATTGACTCTTTTTTTCTATCATCGATATACATCTATCAATTGATATATATGTTGTTATTGAATTATCATCCAGCCCTAATGTGTACATAATTAGATTTATGATAACAGGATTTCTGCTTATTGGAGCTGGTGCCATACTTGCACAGTATCGCATGTCGGCTGAGGTTGAACTGAATGGTGGAATGGTAAGACCTCTGGGAAGTTTCTAGCTCGATTTATAGCAGAAAGTCCAACAAATTCGGCTGTTTGGGACTTGCCATGAAGACGGACCAGCAGAGACTTGAAGGCTGACACAAATTCAATGGGCAGCCTAACACAAAACAATTTCCTTGTTATTGAATCTGTTGGCCTGATGGCTAGCCTTGGAGCTGGCTATCTAAAATTCTCCTGGATGATTTGCAAAAAAAGATGCTCCAACCCCGCTTGGGCCCTCTCATGATACCTGTGAACTCGAACAGTGCCATTCTGAACTACTGATTGTCAGGGTTCTCTGTTTGGCCGGTGCTCTAACTGTGCTTCACAGGTGGTTCTAGTTGGCTGGGGGGCGTGGCCCACACCTGCGGCTCGTTTGGGGCGCTGTTCACTGGCGTCTTAAGGATGACTCAGACAGATGGAAGACGCCAGAGCCTTACCCAGTCGTGGTACGACGTGGCCTCTGACCAGATCTTGGAAATCTGAACCAAGCCGGGCCTGAGGTTCCCTTCCCTGGATTCTGCTGGTTCCTCCGCACTCTGGTTGCTCCATCTGTCACTCCTGCCTGCTGTGGCTCGCTCCGGATCACTCACCGACTTAACATCAGTCCACCCTCCAGCCGCTAACCACCAGCTATCCACCGTGAGCATTTGGTCTCAGAGTTCCCTCGTCACTACTTCCCCGGTTAGGTTTGCCCAACTAAATGGTATGCGGCTAGGCTTCTGGAGATTTCTCTCTGGTTCAATCTCTCTTAACAATTCTCCTTTTCTTCCCATAGTTTCTCCAGCTCTGGCGTTCAGACTTCGACAGATCCCATCATCAGAATCAATCTCTGTAGTCTGAATCTAAATAAAACATCTTAAACTGCACATTGTCTTCCGTATTGTGTCTGCATGTGGGCAAAACATATAAAAACCATGACACTGACAATATTCCATCTAAGACTAAGGCTGGAGAGGGGGGTGGAAAGTCATGAGCCCATACTGACACACAAACATACACAAACATGGTGATAAATACACCTCCTTGTTTTCCCCCTGGGACAGGAACCTAGATTGGATGTGTAAGTACATTTATTTATTTCATGATATATTTATTTATTTAATATTGTCCCCTTTAACCCTCCATAGATATATAGGTACAAAGCCTCCCTTTCTAAAGCAAATGTTTAGCAAAACTACTGCAACCAGAGCACTGTAATACTTTAATAGGATCACAAGGATGTTAAAGCTGGCACTTACAATGATGTACATTCTAAAAACGTGATTTGTTAATATTATGTAATTTTTGCAACTTTTAGCGAGATTAAAGATAACATGCAATCATAGATTAGCAGCATATGGTCTCTGCTTACCTTCCTGGTACCAACAGAGTCCTTTATACAAACTTCCTCTTTAAGTCACATCACTTGCCCCATGAGAGGGCAAGGCAAATTTATTTATACCGCACATTTCAGTACAGAGACAATGCAAAGTGCTTTACATGATTGAAATATAGGAAATAAAACAGAATAAAAGCAAGCAGGAATAAAATGCAGAAACAAAATAGAACATGGAGAGTGCCAGAAAATAAAGTGCTACCCAACTTGATGAACTAAACTCTTGTTGCTTTAATAACATACACGGCTCTTTGAGGCGTGTAATCAACAAGGTGGTTAAAATGTCCCATTAGGATCTTAGCCTTTTTGAGCTTGAAAACACCTCAGACATTTTGTTGTTCTGAACATTTACAAGGAAGAGCCACTGAGCACGCAAGGCCCAAGAGGTTAGCTGTGTGTTGCAGTGTCTGGCACCATTGATTAAACTATCATCCCTGTCACTTACAGAATATCTCTTAGCCTTTCTGATGTTTTGTTGAAGATCATTTATAAAGGTTGACATGGATGTAACCAGTCCCAAGTATTATTCTGGGGAAATGTCTTACTGTTTTGTGTACATACATTGGCTTTATGAAATTACAGATAGCCAATGTCAGTTTTGTGAATTTCAGTCTTCCATTTTTGTAAAGGTTTTACCTGTCAATTCCAAATTTATCCTATGACTCCTTCCTACCATCTGTGTTAATTTTTTATTCACATTAGATACAATAGCAACATCACAATGCTGTGTGAGAGAGCGATTGCTGTACAACAGGGTTTCACTATTGTTTAAAGCAGACAAAATTATCACAGAAGTTTGTATTTTTTTATCAGTGATTAATGCTGCTAGGAATACTATTCCAGGAGAATGTGTATAATATATAATTTCATGATCTCCCTGCTATAAAACACTTAACGACAATGGATGACATCAATTAGAAGTTTATTTACAACATAAGAATGTGCAAATGTATACACCCCGTATCGATGGATTAAGAAGGAGGAGGCAAAAAATATTGCTGAATGAAGGTTTATAGATGGTATTTGTTCTAGAACTAGATTTGGCTCTGGAGAAGGAGAGGACTATTCTGGTGATGATGTGTTCCAGGAGGAACAGAACTGAGTGGCAAATAGTGGACAGGGAGGCGATGAAAGTGAGGAATGGAACTGTGGAGGACGACAATGGAGTATATGAGTTTTTTTGGGAATGGTATCTGTTTTAAGGTGGAAGTGGTTTGAGAGATCAAAAGTCAGAAATGCTTAAAGATGGGAGGGACAGAGAACACAAGGATGAAAAAATCTGAGGCAAAAATCTGAGGCAATAACCACATGAGACTGGTTTGATCATAAGAGCTGCATAGGTAACACAGGGGGCAGACGCTGCTGGGTGATGATTAGGAGAAGACTGGTCATCAAGTATCTTTTGTTATCCACAGAGGAACTGATGAGGAGATAGCAGTCAGGTATGAGAGCTACAGGCCACGCCCACCAGACCCGCTCAGAAACACACATAAACCAGAATCTTGACAATTGCCTTCACTCTAAGATTTTCCAAAAAGCTAGTGAAGGATTAATTAATCAGTATCATCCCAAATTAACGAGCAAAGTATCAATTAATGTCACTGTATTGTCAAGCTGCATAAATGCAGTCACCATCACAATGTAAATGTCTGCATTACTGGAGTTGCAAAAGACTAATTGGAGGCTATATCTGGTAGAAGATTACATTTTAGGTATCATGAATTCAAATTATGTGTGGCAATAATTATTTTCTGCTTGTTGGATAGACTTTTACAGTCCTCAATCGCCCAGTTGATGAATATTTTTAGTGGAGGAAAATCTAAAACTCACCAAGTCATAAAAGGATGAAAAACGTCAGGAAAATTTGGGTTAATGTTACGAACTGAACAGGGGGACTCGGTATTCAGACCAACAAGCAGGAAGTATGTTTAAAAGACGGTTTATTGATAATAGACTGAGTCGGGACCGGGAAGACAAGCAGGCAGAGATGAGAACAATGATCAGGGCAAGACAGAGATCAAGGTCGAAAAACAGTCCTTAGTCAAAACCAGATCAGCAATCAGAGGATCAGGACAAGTCCAGCACAGAATCCGAGCACAGAGTCGAAGAACAGAATAAGGTTCGGTACATGGGCCGGCAGGCAGGCTGGTTCGGTGGTCAGAAAAACAGTGCAGAACGGTACACAGACAGGCAAGGTAACAGAAAGTAATCAGGCAAGCTCAGAAAGTCCAGGGACAAAACTCAGGTCAGGCAACACAGGTAAGTAGTCAGACTCAGGCAGGAAAAACAGATATTCAGGGATCAGGTCAGGATCAATAGACAGTCAGAATATGTTGGATACAACTCACCAACTGGCTCGTAAATGATCTGGTACTGATGACTGGTCTGAAGGCTGGTTTTATAGAGACTACTGCAGGTGGATCAGACGGATAATGAGGAAATGGGCGGAGCTAAGCAGGTGTGGGAAATTAGTGATCAGTCCAGGCATCAGTGCCGAGATCATGACAGTTAATCATAATCAATATGTTAATCGCAATATTCAACAATCTTATTGTTTTCCTGTTATTGTGCCGGCCTTCTGTGTTTTATATGTAAATCTCAGTAGTTTAAATGCTAAAAAAGGAAATACAATACTGCAATCATGTGAATAGAGTATTTTCTTACTTGAAGGCAGAGGATCTGAACTTTCTGTTCAAACTTTCTGTTTATCTATCCTGCAGTGGGATAAATCCTGGCTGCATTCGCCATGTGATTTTTTTGCTAGACTTTCTTTGACTTTTTTTTTTGCTTTAGTGTTCTTTCTTGTAAGAAACTTTTTGTTGTTTTTTTTTTTACTTTGGACAGAGGTATTCCTGCTTCACTTCAAATATTTCCAAATACAGCATACAGAAGTTGAAACTTCAAAACAATAATGCTCACTCTCACTCTCTCGTAGCCTGAATAAACTCGTAGCCTGAAAAAGCTTCTTGCACATGCATCCTCTGTCTTCATTTTTAATCACCTTACCTACACTGACAGTATCTAATTTTGAGTCTTTATCCGTTAGGTACAGCATTAACAATGGAGGGTGTTGTCAGCATGACTTGGTATTGCTAAGAAATCATGTGATCCCTAATTGGAGAAAAGTTTTTTTCTGACAGAGCCTACAGTTAACAAATGTAGGACATATTTGTGATTTATAATGTGAGAGGCCGATGTTGGTCCCAGAGGTTGGAAAGTATATGTAAAGCAAGGTGCCCTTTTCTCAAATTCAGAAAATAGAGCCAGCAAATTAGCGGAATCTGAAGCCTAATGAAATCTGCCATATGTCCATTTGGATAGTAAAAGCTCACTATAATGATGTGTTTGATATTTTGTCAAATTCAACTTAGGACAGTCTGACCAGGAAATTGATGCTATAGAAAAATAAAAACATAAATGAAACATATTCCTCCAACATTAACACCCTGACTGACAAGCATTTCTGTTTGTCACTTGTAGGTTTGTTGTGACTAATTTTGACATTTTAAAATCTGTGGAAACCGGTTCTTTCAAGAAATTAGATAGGTCATTGTTAATGTACTCCTGCCTGTTCAAATGGATTATGTATTAATCACTGATGTAAAAATAATAACATATAAAAAAAGGTAAAAAAAAAAAAAGCTTAAATCTTGTTTGATTCATCTATGATCAAACCAATACGATAAGAACATAAGAAGTACTTGCGGTTTGTCCCATTTTAAGACACACAAGATGTTTTAATACCCAGGGGCACCATGGTCGCAGAGTGAAATCTGTGTTGTCTGTTGTACAGATTTAAGCACAAACTACCCCACACAGTATTGTCACAAGCAATAAATTTGTGAGAAATATAGTTGTATGTATTAAATCAAGTTCAGTCGATGCTAGGGGGGGAAAGCTGATAAGTGCAAAACTGCACATGAGTGCATATCTTACATTTTTCTATATTATCATGGGAGCTCATAATAACATCAAAAGTGAAAACATAATCTAGCCTTTGAAGTATTATTGTAGGGTCATAAAACAGTAAAAGTTGACAGGATTGTTATTTTATCCCCACATGTTAATTAAAAGAAACAGTGATTTGAATATAGTTGTCTTCCTCCAATGGTAAATGGCCTTTACTTCTATAGCACTTTACACTACATTCAGTCATTCATTTACATGCTGATGGTGGTTAGCTACATTGCAGCCGTAGCTGCGCTGAGGCAGACTGACTGAAGGCTGCCATAAAATTGTTGCAACCGGGCCTTCTGAGCACCAACAGCAAACAAAGGACACAACGACTGAGATGGACAGAACCCACCCATTACAGGACAAACTCATGATTAGACTACCTCGGTCCACATGCTTCCCATGTTGACTGAATTTAAAGCAAACGTTTTCTAAGTGTGCCTGATTTAAACAAAGCCTTAGTGTTTTTTCTGTCTTAAATATATTTTAGATACGGTTTGCTATCATTCTTAAAATCTATTTCTTATTGTGTTGTTTTTTTTTGGTTATACTCATTTTCTTCATTGCAGTTATAGGATAAGCTGCATTTTGTGGCGTTGACCAGCTGTTGTCACACTGTTTCTTCAATCTGCTGCTTGCAGTGGAGAACACCAGCTGTTAAAGATCTGTAAATCAACTTTCCTGCCTGGGGTTGGACCTGTGTTGTTGTTGTTTTTTTAGGAAAGGAGGGAAAAGCTGTGGATGAAGATTCAAGGTAGATACAGTCATCATGGGTAAGGTTATGTCGGTGCCAAATAAGATTATTGACTTTACAACTGAAAATACAAAAGATGGAGAGTACTGCTAAAATAACATAATGTGCTCTATGGCGTCATGGCTACACCTGCTTTGCCAAACTTTCAGTTTTATTTAGATGATCCAATGCTAAACTGTAATTGGACGCATTGCATGAGGGTTAAAAGGTTCAAAATTAAATTAATAGATATATCATGACATTAAGAAATGTGAATTTACCATGAGATAAGTAAATGTACCATTAAAAAATTAAATGTACCATGAAATAAACATTACCATTAAACAATAAAATGCAACTATTCAAAACAACTTAACAGAACATTTTTGTATCCATTGGCTACAGTGCTATATTAGTTTTTAAACATCCACTCTTTCACAACATCCTGCCATTAGGTTTGTGACTGTTTTCTTAGCTGCAAAAATACTGTCAGTATTCTAAAATCACTTTGGTTTGCAGTGCAGAGTGCAGACTATGACATGTTAGTCTGTCCTATTAAAATTAGCCTGAAATGTTTCAGTTTGAGAAAAAACAAAAGACATCCTAAAGGGGCCAAATAGAAGAGAATTTGCAATAGATTTTGTACAAAAAAATCACAAATTAAAGTTTTAATAATCTTGGCATTGCTTGGTTTTACCAGTCTAACTTTTTTTTCCATCCTCTATGACTCTATGTCTTCTCTTCACAATTCAAGTTTTAGCTTCTCATTAATTTTGTAACTCTCCGGACTCCTGCACTCAACTGAAATGTGTTGCTTGCAAAATTATCCCCAAGGTTAAATTCAAACTTAACACAACGTGTAAGCTACAATTTAGAGTAAATGTGATATCGTTGTCAAAGAAATGTGAAAACAAAATGCAGGGAATTATTCACAAGCCGATTATGTCCTTGTGCCCTGTTGGAAGACAATTTATTGATAGTGTTTTCTATCTGACAAAATGTGCTCACTTTCTACTTCCTCTGCAATCTGTTTGCTTGGATTCCTGTTAGATAGACGGCAATCTGAATGTCAACTGAGCCCCTAGACTGACGTTGGGGTTAGTAACTTAGGAGCTCCACAGGAGAGTGTACATTCCTGTCCACTCTCTACACCTCAAACTTCTATTGCAACTCTGAATCACATTGCCTGCAGAAATCCTCAAACAACTACAGAGTTGGAGTACACATTAAAAGAAAACAAGCAGAGCACATCTTTGATTGACCTAAATAAGAATTGCATAACATATTCATTCAGGTTTGTTAAATGTTTTATTCCTGCTGTTTTCAAATAAAACTAACACTAATTGGAGGAAGTTGAAAACCGTTTTTAATGATTTTTTTTTTTTTTTGCTTTAATAAGTTGTTTACTGGCATGAATATTACAATTATTTTCTTTTAATTTATTTTATTTGTTTTCTCTCCTTGGTGAAATGAGCAGCAATTTAAAAATTAAAACTTGAGCTGTATGCATACATTTTTATTTATTGGTAACTTTCTCTGACTGGTTTTGCTGGCATAGGCTTTGTTTGGTCAGCCTAACTGGGCCTCATCTAAGAAACTCATGATGCGCCCAGGACCACTTGGTACCAAAACATCATAAGCAAAAAGCAAATGGGACAAAAACACATATATTGGCTGGATTTTTAATCAAGTCAACACCTGAAGGAGTGACACTGGCGATTCCACCAGGGCAATTCCAAACAATCATGGAAACTGGGTTCAGATTGGCTAAAGTAGGCTTCTAATAAACTTCTGGGATGACCTCAACCCCATTAAAACAGTATGTCTAGTGTTTAAAAGACAGATTTATACCATTGAAGTTAAATTGACCGGTTTTTAGTCCGGAAGAAATATGCCAGAGGTCTGTTGATGACAACAAAATGTGAGTCTTGATGCATTCCGATGTAAGAACATTTGTTTAAGTATTAATTAAGATGTATGTATATATTTGAGCATGTATGAAAAGTTCTGACCCCGCCTGGATTAAAGAAAGTCCACAGCAGGCTGAATGCTTGTTTTAAAGCGCCACTGAAGGTTTGTGTGGTACGATTTATGTGGAACGAAAAAAAGAAACTAAAGCTCAAATATCTCTACTAAAGTTTATTTGTATAACCTTCATGTCATAGTGAGAGTATATCAACATCTCTCAGAGAGTTATACATTATATACACAGCAAATGTGTAATATATCATAAAATATCCTAGCAAAATGCTTTCGGCTGTAGAAAGCCAACCTACACAGGAACTGACATTAGGAGAGACTTGTTAAAGTCTATCTTTCATTCCAGCTCAGCTTTGGTTTTGTCAGACCAGTGACATTGTTGTTAGTCTTAATACTACAGGTAGCATTTCTTAGCGTCTGATTTACTGTATACAGGCGGCAAAAGGCCTTGAAAGAAGTCACATTTTTAGATTTGCTAGACTTTGATCTATCGATACTTTCAGAATGAATGGACTCCTAACCTCATAGCAGCGGAATTGCTTAGACAGCTGCGACAAGATATGACCACCAGATTTAAAAAAAAAGAAATAAAAGAAAAGTCAGGTTAAATGTTAAAACCGTCTCGGTTGAATTCAGCGAGGGCATTTGAGTGCCCAGAGTCCTCCCATGTTTTAGCATGCCGAGGATGGTTTCATACCCAGCGGCATGCACTTTGGTCAGAGAGCCAAATCTGTGTTGTCTGTCATATGAATTTAATCAGACATCATCCCTGCGCAGAAAACTGTCCACAGGCAATAGAGTGTTGAGCGATTTTGGGTACGGGAGAGGGGAGCGGAGGGTCTGCATGGGGGTAACATCTGTTTCAAAGCAACCCAGGGGGCCCATGCTGTGTGCTTGACCTTGCGTCAGCGAAGTTGGCTGGGTACTCTTCCATGGACAACACGTCGCCCGTGGCATAAACAAGAGGAGGTGATGATTAAACACAGGCCTGTTGCTTCCAGAAAAGAGCAGCATTATTTGCCTGAGTCTCACACGTGTACATCCGTAGAAGTTAAAGCTGTTGTTTGCTGAGTTTTGTATTCTCCTACCCAGAGGACCCCAGGGGGAGAACCCGAGTGCAATCATCTGGGCTGATTGCAACATGGGTCAGCTTTAGATACGCAGCTGCTGCCCCTCACATTTCCAGTCCACCCATAGCTGCATGTGTTTGCAATTATGTCTATACTCACCCATGCAGGCACACATGCAAGTGGAAGCAACAACAACAACAACAAAAAAAAAAACAAAAGCACATGCACGGCCACATGCACAAATGAAGGCAGAAGCTACTAAAACACACAAACACAGACGCTCAAACAGCCCTCCAGGCTTTATTTGTCTAAACAGAAGTTCTACTGAAGCTGTGTAACCGACCTGCTTTTTCACTGTTTGTGCCTTTTTTTTTTTCCTAGTCTACAAACAACAGCTGTCTCGCTCTGTAGATCTCACCTTCTGTCACTGTCTCCCTGTTTTTTTTCCTCCTTCTTGCCTTTGTAATTCGTGTTTTCCTCCCAGCCGTTGTCCTCTTTTCCTCTCTCTGTCTGTCTGTCTACTTCTTTGCAATGTTTCACCACGCAGAGGGTGAGCAGCGAATGTTTGCTTTTAGCCTTTCCTCGTCCCCCTCCCCCTCTTCCCTGTCAAGGTCCTTACCTCAACTAACTCCCACTTCACTCCCTGTTTTCTCCTTCCGTACACCATTTTCCTCTTGCTTCTTCAATTTCTCACATTTCTCCTGAAGCCTTCTCCTCACCTTCTGTCACAGGCAGAGCTGCCAGTGTTTTGCATCCCTGCAGGATCGAGGAGGAGGAGGAGGAGGAGGAGGAGGAGGAGGAGGAGGAAGGGTGACGAGTGTTAGCGTGAGAAGAGCTCGAGCTGCCACTGATATCGGTATCAGACTGGCGCAGGGAGCACCCCCAGCTAAGAGGAAATCAGATACACTGTGCACTTTTCCAGTGCAATGCAGTCCCCAAATCCCCAGGGTCCTGAAAAAAAAATTACACCCACCCTCCTTATGCTTCGGCCTGATCACTGACTTCTCGTGAA